>NC_052355.1:40889901-41068669 GCF_009727055.1 Benincasa hispida | reverse complement strand
AATAAACTAAGATCCTTGGTTCTCATTGTAACTTAAGCATGTATGTGGAAACATACAAGTGGATCATGCCTTAAATGATAACCAAAATGGTGTGTAGTATATGGAAATAGGAGGTAAACCTTATCCTGGTGACATTACGGAAGCGGCCCTCTTTGTAGATAATTACAAGTGTTGTGACGTGCTACAGATGGTTTGATCCTGATCATTCATGTGGAGACATGCGAGCGGGGGTGTCCTATACAAAGGAGTTTGTATAAGACCAGACCACGAAGTGTATAGTCTCGTTATATAACGTCGTACGTGACAGAGACTTCACTTCACTAGGATGACCATAGGTAACATGACCTTAATCCTGAGTGAGTCGAGAACTTCAGCCTTTGAAGGTGGTCTTTTGATTTGGATGGGTGCGAGTGGCCAAATTTTCGACTTAAACCTACAACTTTAAGGATTCGTTTAATTGGGGAGTTGAGAACATAGTTACACGAGATGGAATTCATTCCTTCTCTAAAGCAGAGGTAAGTAGATAGATTGCTCCTTTAAGGGCTGATTTCGGGGCTTGAATGATGTGGCGCTACACACCTTCTTATGGCTCGAGAGGTGTCCACTCATAGTAGGACTATGATGTATTATTCGTTAAAGGGATCAGTGGTACTTAAGGAGTTAGATGTAACTAGAGGGGCAAAATGGTAAATTGACCCAACTATACTTACAAGAATCTGTGAAGGGTTATCGTACTGTTGACTGGTTATATCCGATGGACACAGAAATATATCTCTGGTGAGAAGAGTGTAACTGTTGGTCTTTAGTGGAGTGTCCGATAGTTAACGGATGGTGGATCTCGTTTCGAAAGAGTTTAATCAACTATTCACATACCGTTGGAGCTTCAAGCTACAGGTCGATAAGGTCCTCTTGGTAGCTCAATGGATTCAAGTTGAGAATTAGTTTTTAGGTCAGTTTGAAGTGCTCAAATTGATAAGAGGGAGTTTGATTATATATGATATGATTAAACTGGTTCAATTATATATGATATAGTTGACATGATGTATGAGATACATTAATTGGAGGAAAATGACATAAATATGATTTATATCAAATAAAGGAGAAAATGACTATGGTTTAAATGTTGTATGTGATGTGATATTAAAACTATAGGTTATAAATATAATATGATAAGTTAGTTAGTATATTTATTAATAATTAAAAAAATTATGAAATAATTGTTGGTGGTTTGTCCTTAATCGTGCGTGAAAGCGGGAGATTGTATTTAGTTTTCATAACTGAAGGATAAAATGAAAAATGTTTTCATTTTTGAAAGTGCATTGCTGAATCACTTAATTTGAGTACACTGCCAATCGTTTAGCTTGCGAGAGACTACACGACAGCTTCAAATGTTTATCTAAACGATCGTGTACACGTGCCATTATCTAAATGATCGTGTACCATTTTACTAAACGATCGAATGGCTAGCGAGTTTCTCTAAACGATCGTGTAACCGATCAAACCTGTTTTACTAAACGATCGTGTAAACGATCAAACCTGTTTTACTTAACAATCGTATACCTTTACTAAACGATCAAGTACCACAGTCTATACGATAGACAATATTCTTCTCCCACTTGCTTGGTCATATAGTGCGATCGTTGTTTCCTCCTTCCATCTACTAAATCCAACAGAGCCCACACCTCCTGGATTCTCACTCCAAGAATACAAAGGTTACTAAGTGGTGGTGTCCGGAGAGATTACCTGTTCGTGGAGAAGATTGTCCGTGATTGACCAGATGATTGGGTAGACAATCATAGAGATAGCGAGAGGTGTTGGTCCAAGTCTTCATGAAAGCAAGAGACCTGCAAAAGAAGAGTTCTTCAAAGGTAAGTCTCTCACTCCCTTTTGTATTTATTTTCTAAAGCATGCCTTAATTTGTTCTGAAATGCATATCTAGTTTGTATGTTTGTGAATGCTTGTAATTCTGTCATAATGAATTTGGAACTATCTTGCATCCGCTCATGCGTTCTCTTTGATAAAAGTTATATATAGTAATGAATGGACATTGCACGAAGCATGACACATAGGTTAAATTTATAAGAGTTATAAATACCTATTATGCATAGCAATGTGAATGAGTTTTGGTTGTTTCTTTTATAAGAGTTATAAGGGAAATTAGAACTAAAATCGATAAGAAAGACATGCATGAGAACTTAGGCTAGAATCATGGTTTTAAAAGAGTTTTAAAACTTGGTGGAGATAGACCTAAGATCACAATTCTAATGAGATTAGCAACCTAAGGTTTAATCTTTTAATTAGTTTAAGAGGATTAAATTGACTAATAAAAGATTAAACATGTAGCAAATCTATCTATATGAGACTTTTTGTCTAAGGCGGGTTCTGTCTAGGCTAGGGTACTTAAGCCGTTGGAAACGGAACACCCCTACCTAGGAACCTACCTGGAAAGGTGAATTAGATAGATTTGATGCATTCATGCAAATTTAAGTATAGTCTGTTAAAGAGTTTAATGGGACTTGACTTGAACTTATTTAATTTCAAAGACAATAGTTGTTTTTGAGTAAATTAAACTAACTTAGATAAAATCAGTAGTCGGGTGGTCTAAGTTAATGAACCCCTAGTTAGAACATTCAATGGGAGGTACTTGGGGTATATGATACTTTACTTAAACCTCTTCACGTTTCTCCCTTTATGTTCACAACGTGAGATCAATCCTCAACCTCGTAGCACCCTGAAAGTGTCCCTCTAAAGGATGGTGTTTGGGTAGGTCAATACCAAGGTGAATGGAGATAATGTTTATAGTAAGTGGGAGCAGGACGTGTGACAACATATCCCACAATCTCTCTCATTAGATTGAATAATGTTTTTGTACATCACCTCGAGGCACCCAAGGAGTGTCCCTCTATAGGATGGCAGTTTTCCACGACTCTTTATCTGATCTTCTGTATAGGATAAGGTCACTTTAGTCTCTTGTCCTAATCTGTTTTTTCCCATGAAGGGTGCATTAGGGTGAGATTCTAGGGTCGAAAAAGAGGGGTTACACTTACGCGGAATTATTCAAGGTTAACAGTTTTAAACTGAAAAATGGTGATTATTAGTGTCAGTTACAAGAGTTGTTTCTTCCTAATGGTTGAGAGTGTCTCATCCCAGTGAAAGGGCATTTGATCACCCCACCGGTGACATTTGTCTTGCCTCGCTGGGGCATCATTGCGAAATAGATGTCTTTTCACTTAGGGTACATGGAAGCTATTTTGCTAAAACTAAAATTGGTGTTAAAAGTGGTATTGCATATACTCATTAACTTTGTTCTTTTTTTTTCAACAACATAATGACTACAACCACATTAGCTCCATTAAGCACTGATAAACTGACTAGCGAGAATTACGCTAGTTGGAAACACACGATAACTACAATTTTAATCATCGATGACCTGAGGTTTGTCCTTATGGAGGAGTGTCCTCCTATTCCACCTCAGAATGCCACTCAAAATGTTCGGGAGGCTTATGAGAGATGGACACGAGTGAATGAGAAATCCCAAGCTTACATCTTAGCTAGTCTTAATGAAGTTTTGGCCAAGAAGCATGTAACACCTCGAATTTTTTTCTTAATATAATTTAAGTATTTTCTAATATTTGAGGGAATTTTTAGAATTTTGGAAATTCAAAATGTAATTATTGTGATTTAATTGCTAAGAAAGGGGTGTTTCAGTTAAATGGTTTAATCAGAGGGAAGTTATGGAAATTGGACTTTTAATGTCACACAAATTAAATTTGAAATTAATGTCAAGTATCAATTTCATTTTGGAAGGAATGGGTGTTTCAATTTAATGGTTTAATCGAATGGAAGTTATGGAAATTGGACTTTTAATGTCACACAAATTAAATTTGAAATTAATATCAAGAATTAATTTTATTTTAGGAATGAGTGTTTCAATATAATGGTTTAATTGGAGGAAAGTTATGGAAATTGGACTTTTAATGTCACACAAATTAAATTTGAAATCAATGTCAATAATTAATTTCATTTTGGAAGGGGGTTAGTTAAATTCTTTGTGAATTGAAAATTTTAAGAGAGAAAGGGATTAAAAGTTAGAAGCAGGGTCTGATTGAAGGAAGATTTTGGAGATTAGAATCTTGAGGGTGGTTGTTGCTCAGGCTTTGTTGGAGTATTGCATTCAAAGATTGATTATTGAAGACTGTCGCTTAGATCGATATCTGAATCTAGTATCGAGGTAAATAACCTACTTCTGGAACTGCCCATGTGCCAGGCAATTTAGTTATGATTTACTGAGGATTTGATGATGGTTTGATGTTTATGTATGCCTTGCTGATAAGAGGATCTAAAAGACTAGATACGCATAGAGATATTCGAATGCTAGCATGATTTGAGTATATTATTATTCTATGAGTTTCTATTTGATCTGAGGATGATGAGATGTATATGTATGTTATAGAACTATGTTATGATACTTGTGATGTTGAGATCGTGATAGTGTCTTCACTGATTAGTTAGATGTCCACTAGAGGTTGTGTGCCCTTTGGGATTCACTAGAGGTGGTGGTTTCCTTCGGGATCCACCAAAGATTGTGTTTCCTTTGGGATTCACTAGAAGTGGTGCTTTTCTTCGGGATTCACCAGAGGTTGTGTTTCTTTGGGATTCACTAGAAGTGGTAGTTTCCTTCAGGATCCATCAGAGGTTGTGTTTCCTTCAGGATTCATTAAAGGTGGTGCTTTCCTTCGGGATTCACCAGATGTTGTGTTTCCTTCAGGATTTGCTAGAGGTACTGTCTCCTTCGGGGTTCACCAGAGGTTGTGGGTCCTACGAGACTTACTAGAGGTAGTGGGTATACTTAACTACAGTAGGATGAAATTCAGTTATTCATGTATGTATGTGTCCTATGAGGACTAAGAGAGTACTTACGTTCCATCAGAGGTAGGCATCTAGAGGACATAGATGTCTAGCCTGACCCTAGTAGTGGGGTTATTTACTGAGTATTTTATACTCACCCTTTCTCATGTTTATGTTTCAGGTAAGGGTAGGGACGCGCCGGCGAATGATAAGAGGAATCCATGAACGAGCCACTGGAGACCAGTTTTAATGCTTCCGCTCATGTTTTAAGAGTTCTTTTATGTTTTTAACTTTCGTTCTTGACATTTGAAACTTGTCGTTTGAGATTTGTTTTCAGACTTATTTATTTCCATTTACGACTTATGGGTACCCTATCATTTGATTTTAATATTTGAATTTAATGAAGATCTTTTAAATTTACCTTGTTTATTTAATATTTATTTCACTATAAAAGAGTATCGTTTTAAGTTCCATGCATGCATGTGTTTAGTAACGGCCTAGCTTGAGTCCTAGGTAGTCGGGTCGTTACAAAGCATGAGCCTATGATCTTAGCGCATGAGAGCGTAGATTCCCTACGGGGAATGTTCGGACAACTATCTGGATAGCTCAAGCATGAAGCTCTGAAATGCATCTTCAACTCCAAAATGGAGGAGGGTACATCTGTTCGAGAATATGTTCTAAACATGATGGTCCACTTCAATGTGGCAGAGATGAATGGGTCACACATTGATGAGGGTAGCCAGGTTAGCATCATTCTACACTCATTGCCAGATAGCTTCTTGCACTTTGTCAACAATGTTGTGCTGAACAAAGTAAACTATACCCTTACAACTTTCCTCAACAAGTTGCAGACATTCCAATCCTTGCTGAAAAATAAGGAGAAGAAGGGAGGTGAGGCAAATATTGCTTCATCTTCAAAGAAGTTCCATCGGGATTCGACCTTAGGAACAAAGTCTATACCTTCTACTTCGAACACTTCCAAGTGGAAGAAGAACAAGGGTGGTAAGGGAAAGGGGAAGGCACTTTCTAAAATATAGCCTGTTGCCTAGCGAGGTAGGCGATTGGCGCCGGTTGAAAAAGGAAAGTATTTCCATTGCAACCAGGAAGGGCACTGGAAGAAGAATTTTCCTCGTTGGTTGAAGGAGAAGAAGAAGGCTAAGACCAAGGCAAAACTGCCATTCTATAGGGGGACACTCCTAGGTGCCTCGAGGTGATGCACAGAAACGTTATCCAACCTAATGAGAAAGACCGTGGAATATATTGTCACACGTCCCGCTCCCACTTACTATGAACATTCTCTCCATTCACCTTGATATTGACCTACCCAAACACCATCCTTTAGAGGGACACTCCCAGGGTGCCACGAGGTCGAGGATAGATCTCACGGTGTGAACATAAAGAGAGAAACTTGAAGAGGTTTAAGTGAAGTATCATACACCTCAAGTACCTCCCACTAAATGTTCTACCTAGGGGTTCATTAACTTAGACCACCCGACTATTGATTTTATCTAAGTCAGTTTAATTTGCTAAAAAAACAACTCTTGTCTTTGAAATTAAACAAGTTCAAGTCAAGTCCCATTAAACTCTTTAGCGGACTATTCTCAAATTTTCATGCGTGCATCAAATCTATCTAATTCATCTTTCTAGGTAGATTCCCAGGTAGGGGTGTTCCGTTTTCGTCAGCATATGTACCCCAGCTATATTACAGGGGAAAAAGGGTAAATTTTCAGTTTCACTCTTCTCATTACAGATATATTTCTGTGTCCATCGGATATAACCAATCAACAGTACGATAATACTTCACAGATGCTCGTAAGTACAGCTGGGCCAATTTACCGTTTTGCCTCTGTAGTTACATCTAACTCCTTAAGTACCACTAATCCCTCTAATGAACAATACATCATAGTCCTAGTATGAGTGGATACCTCTCAAGCCACGAGAAGGTATGTGGCGCCACATCGTTCAAGCCTTGGAATTAGCCCTTAAGGGAGCAATCTATCTACTCACCCCTACTTTGGAGAAGAAGTGAATTTCATCTTGTGTACTTGAGTTCCTAGCTCCCCAATCAAACTAATCCTCAAAGTGGTGGGTTTGAGTCGGAAATCTGGTCACTCGCACCCATGCAAATCAAAGGACCACCCTCAAAAGCAGGAGTTCCCAACTCACTCAGGATTAAGGTCATGTTACCTATGGTCATCCTAGTGAAGTGAAATCTCTGTCTATACACTTCATGATCCAGTCTTATACAAACTTCTTTTTATAGGACACTCCCGCTCGCATTTCTCCACATGAATGATCAGGATCAGACCATCTGTAG
The DNA here is from genome assembly GCF_009727055.1 of Benincasa hispida. Classification (NCBI taxonomy): domain Eukaryota; kingdom Viridiplantae; phylum Streptophyta; class Magnoliopsida; order Cucurbitales; family Cucurbitaceae; genus Benincasa; species Benincasa hispida. The sequence continues at coordinate 41,061,504 of NC_052355.1, read as the reverse complement.
CACATCACAATACTTGTAACTATCTACAAAGCGGGTCGCATCCGTAATGTCACCAGGATAAGGTTTCCCTTCTATATCCATATGCTACAGACCATTTTGGTTATCACTTAAAGCATGATCCACTTGTATGTTTCCACATACATGCTTAAGTTACAACGACAACCAGGGATCTTAGTTTATTGGTTTGTGGTAAATGCAAATAAAAATCTCATGTTTCATAGACAACAGTGAAGAAAATATCTCATATTATTACATCACAAGCGTTTGTTCAATACAGGTGTTTACAAACTACAGGACCCTACGAGAGTTTAGGGCATCAACCCTAACACAAATTAATTGAGGGAATTAATTATATGTAATATAATTAATTAAATTTAATTATATATGATATAATTTACTATATATATATGATACATCATAATATAAAGTCTATTTGAGAGTAAATAAATATTTGAATATGATTCAAATATTAATTATGTAAATTGGATTCATATAATTAAATTTAGTATAAATGGAATTTATTTAATTACCGTGCATTAATGGGAGAATGAAAACTATAGGTTATATTGAATTTGATACAATATTAAACTATAGTTTATATGTTATATTTGATATAACATATAGTTTAATATATATTTGAATAAAGTGGTTATCATATAAATATATTAAATGTTTTATTAAATAAAAAAAAATTATTTATTTTTTTTAAAAAATATTTTGGGAGGGAGTTATAACTCCCTCCCCCCTTTTCTCTTTACTACGCGTGTTTGGGTGAATGTGCAAAGAGTTAGGTTTCTTGAAAAAACAACACAGAAGTTTTCTGGAAAAAAAAAAAAAAAAAAAGATTCTCTAGATCTCACCCTCTCCTTCTCTCAATCTCACTTCCTCACCCAAAATACTGCAAACCCACGCCTCTTACAGATTCTCTTCCCTTATATAGAATACAGAAGGTTCTGATTGATGGTGGCCAATTAAAGTTTCGAGTACGTTACAGTTCGTAATATTTTAGAGAAAATGATATATGAAAAAGATCGGATCTTCAAGAGTTAGTTCTTTTTATCTTCTCTTTTCTCAATTTTAAAGGCATGTTGTAATTTTGATTTAATGCATAGTTTTTTTTTATTTCCATAAATTTCTTGTTTTGTAAAAATTGGAATTTGGGACCGATCCCCACTTTCGCACTGAACCTTCACCTTTTCTTTCATAAAGTCCAGTTGAGTCTAAAAATGGGCTAAATTTAGCTCAAAGGTCAAAGTAGGTCAAAGTCCAACTAGTTGGGCCCAAGGATCAGGCTCATGGACCGACCAAGACCAAACCCACAAAACCCACCAGAGAACTCTACAAATAAAGGAGCTCTCTTCATTTGTGGGGGTCAACAATTCTACATTTTAAAGAGCCTAGAGAGAATTCTCCCAACAATCAGAAGACTCCTAGACTCTTGAAGTTGCACACTCCTTAAAAACACAAGTTTCTTAAAGATACAAGGACTCTTCCAAGACTTCACTTCAATTTCAAGAAAATCATGCACTCCGCTTCTTCAAGTCAAGCGTACGCATCCAATTGAGAGAGAATCAGAGGATCAAGTACTATAGATCAAACCATATCGTATTAAATCAACATCAACATCAACATCAACACAAGTTTAACTCCACAAAATAAGTTTCTCCGGAAATCTCGTGTAAGCAAATATCTTCCTAACCTCAATTGTTTTATATGAACATTTTCCAACAAAACAAAATAAACGTAAAATCCCAATTGAGTTTTGAAGTCACCAAACCGCCCCAATCACGGGTTGGTTCAATACTCTCTTTCTCTAAGTATTTGCAGATATATTACTTCTCTTTGACATTCTAGTGGAGGTAGAAGAAAAGAGGTCGAAATAGGAAAAAAAATGAAAAGATAAGTGAGTTCAATGAAAATATGTGAAGATGGTGTAATTACTAAAAGTTATATATTAGCTCATATAAACAAATGTGACATAATAAGATATCTTATCTCAGGAGTAATTGTTGTATGATTTCTTCTAGTAAATTGACTTATGGAGGGGAATATATATATATAAATAAATTAGCACTTTATATAAGAATTACAACCATTAACATTTTTCTAAACAATTCAATAAGTATTTAATTAAAAAAAAGTACTAAACAAATTAAGAATAAATATAATGAAATTGGGTTATGAAAAGTGAGGAAAAAATAGTTGGTTGGGATTTTTAAATTAAAAAATGTTAAAACTATTTTTAGGGAAGATTTCTCTAAAAAGTTTCAACTCCTCTCTCCACATGCCAAAATCGCACCAACACATGTTGGTTCAATACTCTCTTTTTCCAAGTATTTACACATGTTACTTTTCTATATCTTTTTAGTGGGGTTAGACTACATCCAATCTATTTTTCTACGCTACATCCAAATTTAAATCTCATTTTAATTCTTCTATTTATTTTTCCTTTTATAACGAACTAACACCTTCAAGGAAAATCTTTCAGTTCAAAAACCTTCTCAAAACACACTACAAATTTAATCTACTCCACATTCACACTTAAATCTCATTTTAATCCTTCTATTTTTTTTTTTTTTTAATAAAAGAACATTTTCAAGACAAACCTTTCACTTCAAAAAACTTCTCAAAGCATACTATAAATTTAGTCAAAAAAATAGATAACAATACCTCTAAAATGAGTTTATGAATTTGCAAGGCCTCATTTTTAGTCTCCATAATTTCTTGAAAGATTTTACTTCTTTGATAAAAGAAAGTTTTTGTGGCGTCTCGACATTTAGAAAATTGAAACTTTGCAATGATAATGTAATGCATTGGTCATCACTTTCTTTATTTTAAAGGTACATCACAAATCCTTACATTGTCAATGCAAGAGTTGTGTTTCATCATCATCAAACTCAAATAGTTGTGATTCTTCCACGTTAACGAATACATCAAATACGTTAGAAACCTAAGAGACACAACGTTGGTTAAAAGGTCACCTAATTAGTTATGAGGGCAAGAAGGGAATTTTTAAAATACATAAGGGTAAAAGGGAAGGAGAAATTTTTTTCCTTATAGCTCATCGTATAGACTAGTCAAAGAACACATGCATATGCACGTGGAATCTTGTAATATTTATTATAAAATTTTAAAACATAATGATTTTTTAGCATGTAATAAATAAATTATTATTTTTTAAATTATCATAAACTTTTAAGAGTTAGAAAAGGTAACCATTTCTGTTTTCTTCCTATTTTCATTTTTTAATTTTTTCATAAAAAAATTATTCTATACTGGACAGTGCCACATAATTTTTTTTGTTAGTAAATAGTTGAAGAGAATGATAAAAGAGGATTTTATGAAAAATTAAGAATTAAATGGTAAGACAAATATTCTATGCTATAGCCCGTAAAATTTGTAGTTTTAATTTAAAGTAGTTAAAAATGTTCCGTTTTTGTTTCAAGATCATTTTTTTCATAATTAAACATCATTTGAAGTTTAGTTTAATCTCCCCAAAATTTATGAAAAAATTTAATAATTTTTATTTTTCTTCATATTTTCATATTTTCAGTTTTCATAAACAAATTATTTTGTATTGTACAGTGCCAAATAATTTTTTTATTAGTAAGTAGTTAAAGAGAATGATAAAAGAGGATTTTATGAAAAATTAAGAATTAAATAGTAAGACAAATATTCTATACTATAGCTCGTGAAATTTGTAGTTTTAATTTAAATTAATTAAAAGATGTTTAGTTTTTGTTTGAATATCATTTTGTCATAACTAAAATTTGAAGTTTCCTTTAATTTCCCCAAAATTTGTAAAATTTTAATACAGTATGATGTTAAAAATTAAGATTATATTTTAATTTTAAAAAAACCAATGCAATACATGTAAACATTTTAATTTGAAAACTAATCATTTCTTTAAGCATTCAATAATCTCAATTTTTTTTATTGTTTTGAAATTTTTATACTAATTTTTAAGTAGAAAATTAAGATTCTTAGATCTTAACTGACTTCTGCATGTGTATGATTTAAGTATTTGAACTTTTTTTATATATAAATTTACTTCTAGACTTGTCTCTTTAAAAGATCTTATATTTTTTCCCTAAATTTTTGCTATATGAAATATTTTTTTAATTAAAAACATAATCAAAACATTTTAATTTTTTTCTTTTATATATACATTTCACATCTATAAATTATAAAAAATATATATATATAACATTCCCAATTTCAGAAAAATTTAAGTTAATTATCTAAAATTATTGAGTTTAAATTTTTCTTTCATTTGGAAAATTGGGATTAAATTGAAAGAATTGAAAAACTTTAGTTAAATTGAATTTAATTGATTAGATATTCGAATTGATTATCTTGAAAATATTAAATTTTGCTTTGTTTTGATTTTGGATTTTAGGTCCAACTTAAAAAAAAATTAAAAGAGATAATTAATTTCATGGTTTTGAATTGATTTAAATATTTGGAAGGATTTAATTTGTATCAAATTGATGGATCTTATGCCTTTAATTTTGGTTTTTGAAGCTAAATTAAGATAATTTGAAAAGTTAATTGATTTCTAAATTTAATAGAATCTTTGGAGATTTTGGAGATATTGTGATAAAATATTTTATTTATCTTGAGTTTTTTTTCAAAATTAAATGAGAGCGAAAAGAAGCCAAAAATTGGGAGAAAGTAATTCGGTTTTTCAGCGACAGCTTCCATAAAATTGTCGATTTCCAAATTTTGAACCGTTGGATCGTGCTCAAATTTGGTCAGTCTGTTCGAGACATATAGAGTTTCATTTTGAACAGTTGGATCGTTGTTTGAAGCTCTTGTTTGTTCATAATCGCTACTGAATAAAATCTGTAAAACTAGAAATTCTCCTTCTCTCACTCTCGCAAACCTTCCTCATGCAAGACCCTCACTACCAGCCGCTAGCCTAAACAATTTATGCCGTCCGACAGCAACACCCGCTGCCTATCTATGGTAGCCACGAGCTGATGCATCATCAGTCGCCACTACCTTGCATAAAACTTATTTTTCTTATAATTTGGGGGTGAAATTCACCCATTTGATTTTGGGTTAAATTAGATTTAAGATTTTGAAGTTTTGAGGCATTGACTATCAAGCTAGAAACCATTTTTTGTTGGGTAAGTTGTTGGTTGGTTATTCTTTCGGATTGAGAGTAATAGTGGGAAAATTAAGTTATTGATTTTGGATTTAATTCTTGATCAGATTGGCTAATTGAATCAAGTTTTGAAATTTGTCTTGGATCAAGCCATTACTTTGGATTGATTCAAGTTTTCCAAAGGTTTTAAGAATTATTTGCGTGGACTTTTGTGACCAAGTTGAGGTAAGTGGTACTATTACCGGTGCCTTCATGCCAGGTGGCCTATATTATATTTATAAAGTTAATTAATGGGCTTTAGAAGCATGATTTTATTGTTGTGATATACTTGTTGCATGACAGTTATGAGTATTATGAGCACGTTTGAATTTCTAATCAGTACTGAAATTATGTATGTGATGCATGAATAGACCAACAAGGTTGTTTACCGTCTTACCTTAATGCATGTTTTATTTGAGAGGACCGACAGGTCTAGTTTTATGTTTGATGATGTACCTACGAGCCGCTAGACATGCGCGAGTCGACAGATTCACGTTCATGTTATTTTTCATGTTTGACGGTGTGTCTACGGGCTGCTAGACATACGTGAGTCGATAGGTTCACATTCATGTTATTTTTCATGTTTGACGGTGTGACTACGAGTCGTTAGACATGCGTGAGTCGACAGGTTCACCTTCATGTTATTTTTCATGTTTGACGATGTGCCTACGGGCCGCTAGACATGTGTGAGTCGACAAGTTCACGTTCATGTTATTTTTCATGTTTGACGGTGTGCCTACGGGTCGCTAGACATGCGTGAGTCGACAGGTTCACGTTCATGTTCTTTTTCCATGTTTGACGGTATGCCTACGAGCCGCTAGACATGCGTGAATCGACAGGTTCACGTTCATGTTATTTTTCATGTATGACGGTGTGCCTACGGGTCGCTAGACATGCGTGTCAAGGTAAGACAGTACGTCTTTTGGTTTCTTTTCATCATCAAAAACCGATGTAGTTGTTTGAGCCACGAGCCATATTCTCTGCTCGTGGATGCATAGTCTGATTCCGGTAATAGGATCAGTTACTGAGTATTTTTATACTCAACCTTTTTTAATTTATGTTTTTTAGGTAATGATAGGAACGGACCAACGGGTGACGAGAGGGACTTGTGATCGTGCTATATGGGACATGTAAATTGCTTCCACTCAGTTTACATTTCAAGCTATTTAAAAGTTTTGATTTGAAACTCGATGTTGGTCAAAATTTTATTTGTTTAAGTTATTTTTTTTCTTCATTATTTTAGGGGCCCCGAACAAAGATTTTACTTATTTGTTATTTATTTTGGAAATTTTCTTTATTATTTTAATGAAATTTATTTTCCTAAATGGTCAAAATGATTTGAATGTAAATGTGTAATTATGAGTAACGACCCTTATCAGAGTACTCAAAAAGGTCGGGTCGTTACAGTTGGTATCAGAGCCTAAGTTTTAGGTTCTGTAGACTGACTTACGATGTAAGTCTTGGTTTTGTGTCCCTTATGACTATTCACGGATCCTTCGTCCTCGCCAGGTATGTTCTTTCATTAAATGTTTTATGGAAAATGTGTTTAAAAGCCTTCATGTCTAAGCTTTATGTATTGACTGATTGTTATTGCTAGTTTAACGACCTGAAAGAAGTTAGTAAGAGATAACTATTTTGTTTTGGTGTTATGGAAAGAAAGAAGGATCATAATAAAGCCATTTGGCATTAGTTTAATTCATGGAAGGATTGTTAGAAACGGACATATGTTTTTGTTTAGGGATATTGAAACCTGATAAAACTATGAAGTGTTATGCACTTATGACATGAAAGAAAGAAATGGATGTATTTGGTTAAGCTATAGAATAAGGTAGGTGAATTGGAAATTCACTGGGGAATAATATTAAGTTTTGCATTACGAGAATAAAACTAGTGATACTACAAGGAACTTTATCACAAGGCACACGTTCTTAGTAACGAGATTAAAGTTTCTTTATAAGATAAGAAAGATGTGAAGAAGAGACTATAGATTCTATTAAGGATTACTAGATATTAAAGTCAAAATGTTCCAAGAAAAATTTTGAAAGGATTAATAGGTCATGATCACTTTCATGGTATCAAAGTTGGTGGAGTGAGTAATGTATGGTGTTTTGGTTCTTTATGTAACGTGCCTAAGAAGAAGAAGAATTACTAGAAGGAGCATAAAGCGATAGTATGAGGAACTTTTTGCAAGACCTAGGTAAGATGAATTGGTCAAGGAATGGCAAAATGGTTGAAATTATAGTTGCCTTTAAATAGGAGAAAACGAATTGTTGGATTGAAAAATTCTTAAGGTGCTTGGGTTTGAACTATGTGTTTGTTGCAATAAAAAAGTTCAAGTTTAATTAACCATACCAAGAGGAAGGATAAACGTTTTGAAGTTTAAAAGCAATGTTATCTTGTGGGGATACCCTACTATAGTTCCAAATTTGGAATGGAATTTTAGATTTATGGAAAAAGTTATAAAGGGTCATATGTATTGGTTTAAGGATTATGTTTCACTCTTGAAGTGAAAAGTGCACCTTCAAGTTGTTGAGTTAAGCAAGGATAAATATGAAGAAAAATAAAAGTATTTAAGGAAAGTTTTTTTTTTAATTTGAAGAGGTAAATGGAAATTAATGTGTTCAAGACTCCAAATAATTAAGTATGGTTTGGATTTTAAAACATGATATGGGTGGATACAAGGCGTTCGTTTTAGTGTAAAGGAGGCGTTAGTTTTAGTGTAAAGGAGGAATCTCGTATTACCATTTGGAACTTTGGGCTGCAGTAGGCATTATTCGGAAAAAAAATATAGCTTCCTTAGGTTGTTGGATTGTAGACTGTGAAAGGGGATTCGAACAGTCACATGTTTTGGTACAGATATATTTTACTAGGAAAGTGAAAAAGAACCTTTTGGATTTATTGGTCTTGGAAAAGATAAGAGGAGATGAAAGGATTTGAGAAATATTTTGTTGTTTTGAGAAGGTAACGGGAATTAATGATTTGAGATTAAGAACAAGTTGGTTTGGTTTCCAAGATAGGAAATATGTGTTTACGAACCTTTAGAGTTGGTATGAATAATCTCGTTACTATTTGGAACTATGGATCTTAGTATTTGTTGGTTGAATGGATATCCTACCTAAGCTATTGGTTATGGAACACAGTTTTAGCATGAGAATTTGATTAAGTTAGACTATCATGTGTTGGAAGAGTGTTTAGCAATCTTCTTCAAATTATAGTGGAGTCGGAGGAAATAACGTTTTATGAAAGGATGTTTAGTAGCAATAGTTGCTAGAAACTATGGAAATGGAAGGGGTAAGGCCTTATTAAAAAGGGGGAAGACGTTGAAAGGTATTAGCAAGGTTTAGAGGTTTTGATTGTGGACACGAATATCTAGAACAAGGAATTAATTAAGCCATTGATTTGATTTGAAGGTGAAAGTAGTCTAGCTCCAAGTAAGAAACAAGTTATATGAGTATTAAGGTTGAGTAAATTTGATCTTCCAGAATGACCCCTAGCACTAGAGATGAACTTGAGTTGAGAGCAACTTCTATCCTTAAGGCTCCTCATACAAGGACTCTAGTAGAGTTGGAATAGCCTAAGTTACTGATACAAGAACTATTTAACAAAGTGTTTCATATGTGCCTTAATATTTTACCTTGGAGCACACCATCTTTGTTTGTTAGGAAAGAAAGATGATTCACGTGACTTTTTGTATCAACTATTACGGATTGAATATGATTGTGTATCTCGGTTGTAGGGGATTGTCAGGGCAATTAGGTGTCGAATCTGAATTCTGAATCCTAAACTTGAGATGCCATGAGAGATATGTTTTCTGTTGCATGGACAGTGAGGTGACCCACTCTATGGAGTGTGAACATTCTTAATATAGATGTATGCAATCATGAAGGTCTTTATCTTAGAAACTGGCATCAGGTAATGGTTACAACTATTATGAGGTTATGGTGATGTATTTTGGAATGATAAATGCTCTATAGTATATGGGGACATCAAGAGTCTCATTTAAGTGAGATTTTCAGACTCAGGCATAGGAGGGTCTAAATGGTGATATGTGTTTGTTTTAAGATTAAAGAGTAACATGATTGTTTCAGATAAGTTATATAATTCATGGTAGGAGGTGAAGACTTTCTGAAACTTGGAGATAGTGCTAGTTAGAAGTTCTTTGGCAAAATTATCGGTTTCAAGAAGCGATTTGGAAACATGAGGATGAGACAAGAACTAAGTATCACGAGCCTTTAAGGAATTGAACTTTCGAGGACGAAAGTCTCTTAAGGAGGGAAGAATGTAACATCCTCAATTTCAGGAAAATTTAAGTTAATTATCTAAAATTATTGAGTTTAAATTTCCCTTTCATTTGGAAAATTGGGATTAAATTGAAATAATTGAAAAACTTTTATTGGTTAAATTGAATTTAATTGATTAGATATTCGAACTGATTATCTTGAAAATATTGAATTTTGGTTCCCTTTGATTTTGGATTTTAGGGCCAATTTAAAAAAAATTAAAAGAGATAATTAACTTCATGTGGTTTTGAATTGATTTAAAACCACATGAAATTAATTGTCTCTTTTAATTTTTTTTTAAGTTGGCCCTATGCCTTTAATTTTGGTTTTTGAAGCCTAAATTAAGATAATTTGAAAAGTTAATTGATTTCTAAATTTAATAGAATCTTTGGAGATTTTGGAGATACTGTGATAAAATATTTTATTTATCTGTTCAAAATTTAAAAAAAAAATAAAAGAATTGAGATTCTTTTTCGAAATTAAATGAGAGTGAAAATAGGCCAAAAATTGGGAGAAAGCCATTCAATTTTTCAATGACAACTTCCACAAAATTGTCGATTGCTGGAGTTTGAACCATTGGATCGTGCTCAAATTTGGCCAGTCTGTTTAAGACATATAAAAGTTTCATTTTGAACGGTTGGATCATTGTTTGAAGCCATTGTTTGTTCATAATTGTTGCTTAATAAAATCTATAAAACCAGAAATTCCCTTTGTCTCTCACTCTCGTAAACCCTCCTCATGTAAGACCCTCACTACCAGCTGCTAGCCTAAACATCCCACAACAACAGTCGCTGCCTATCTATCATAGCCACAAGCTGATGCGCCATCAGCCGCCACTTGCCCGATTTTGCCGGAATCTTGAGAAAAACTTTGGGTAAGACTTATTTTCCTTATAATTTGGGAGGTGAAATTCACCCATTTTATTTTGGGTTAAATTAGTAACCTCTCTTTAGTGTGAAACTTAGATTCAAGATTTGGAAGTTTTGAGACATTGACCATTAAGCTAGAGACCACTTTTCGTTTTGCAGTTGGGTAAGTTGTTGGTTGGTTATTCTTTTGGATTGAGAGTAATAGTGGGAAAATTAAGTTATTGATTTTGGATTTAATTCTTGATCAGATTGGCTAATTGAATCAAGTTTTGAAATTTGTCTTGGATCAAGCCACAACTCTTGGTTTGATTCAAGTTTTCCAAAGGTTATAAGGAATTATTTGCTGTGACTTTCGTGACCAAGTTTGAGGTAGTGGTACTATTACCGGTACCTTCATGCCAGGCGGCCTAGATTAGATTTATAAAGTTAATTATGGAATGATTAGAAGCATGATTTATCATTGCGATATACTTGTTGCTTGATAGTTTATGAGTATTAAGAGCATGTTCGAATTTCTAATCAGTACTGAAATTATGTATGTGATGCATGAATAGAACCAATAGGGTTGTTTACCATCTCGCCTTGACGCATGTTTTATTTCAGAGGACCGACGAGTCTAGTTTCATGTTTGACGGTGTGCCTACGGGCCGTTAGATGTCACGGTCATGCTTGTCCAAGGCCTGTGGCCCATGGCCACATGCCCGATACAACCCCATTTTATCATACTTTCATGTCATGGATTGTATTAGTTTAGTTAGCTTGCTTTCTTTGTATTTCTGTTGTAAGTGACAGCTCACCCTTTTGCATATGCAAGGGTGTCAATTGGCTTTTTGTTCAGAATGTACTATATAGGGATAAGACTAACTATCACTTCCCCATATCCGGAGTAGTACTCTATAAAGTCGTTGTTGTTGCTCATTGCTTTCTAGTCTACTACAATCTTTCTTTCTTTATTCACACTCTCAAAAATGCTTTCGAAAACCTTTTTCTCCAAACCCATTTTCTAAAATCATTTTCTCTAAAACGGGGGTGGAGATTGTGAGAGGCACTCGGTGTGCCACTGGCAGTCCGTGTTTGAGTTGGCTGACTTATTCATGAGCGGGAACAAGTGCCGCACAATCACTACGAGAAGCTTCCGAAAGAGTGATTGTGACAGTTGGTATCAGAGCCAAGTCGGCTCATAGAGGGAAAAAGCAGCGATCATGTCGACGATAAAACTTGAATAAGTCCCATGTGGACAGGCTAATAGAGATAGAAGAACAAATGCTCTACTTAAGGGAAGTCCCGGACAGTATCCGTTTCTTGGAGACTTAGTTATAAGAAGTTGCTGAGAAAGCTGATGGAATTAATGCGGTAGTTGGCCGCCTAGACGGGTTACCCGTCAAAGAACTAATGATGAAGGTAGAGACCCTTGAGACAAAAGCTACACGGTTCGACAGTTTTGAACGCGGTATAGCTCACCGGGCTCTGTTGCCCACATAGAGGAGCGCGTCAAAAAGTTGGACGGCTCCCAAAAAGCGATCATTTAGATGGTAACCGATCTGTCTGAAGACTTTCGATCGGCCCTTGACATCGTCAGAGTCGAGATAGTAGATGTGAGCGCAAGGGTAAATCTCACCATACGAGCAGTAGGGAACCAAGCCCCATCTGAGAAAGCAATGGTAGTAAGCAGAATAAAAATCCTGGAACCGAAACCCTTCTGTGGGGTGCGGAAAGCAAAGGCCCTGGAAAACTTCATCTTTGACCTTGAGAAATATTTCAAGGCGACAAACACTGTGACAGAAGAGGCGAAAGTCACATTAGCAACGATGCATCTAGCTGAAGATGCGAAACTGTGATGGAGATCGCGATTTGCAGACATACAGGAAGGATGATGCACAATAGATACTTGGGATAGGCTGAAACAAGAACTTCGTTTGCAGTTCTTCCCTAAAAATGTCAAGATCTTAGCTCGACGAAAACTCCGAGAGTTGAAGCAAACAGGCAACATTAGAGAATACGTAAATCAATTCGCAGGATTCATGTTGGACATATGTAACATGTCCGAGAAAGAAAAAGTCTTCTGCTTTGTCGAAGGTTGAAATCATGGGCGAAGTCAAAGCTATACAAACAGAGAGTACAAGATCTCCCCTTTGTCTATACGGCAGCAGAACGATTATATAACCTTAGCACTGACTCGCAAGATGTGAGGAAACAGTCAACTTTCTCGAATGGTGGGAATAGAAATAGTCGTTCCAGCCCTCCCAGACCTGAAGGAAGAGACAAGAACACCGGGGGAGACGTAAGCCCTCCCAGTCGAGATCAAGGAACAACTAGCGGGGGCTGCAACAACAGTATAATAACTACAATCGTCCCATGTTTTGTTTCATATGTAGAGGACCACACAGAGCGGGCGAGTGTCCAAATCGGACTACTTTCAATTCTTTTCAAGCCACGTTGGCCTCTAGCTCAGAAGACAAGGCTGAAAAGGATGAGACAAAAATTGAGCCGGCTGTAGAGAGTGAGAATCCCAGGATGGGGGCGTTGAAATTCCTATCTACGCTCCAAAAGAAAATGAGAAATGCGACGGAGCCACTAGAAAGGGGACTCATGCATGTGGACGTTTGGGTCAACCAGAGATCGGCCAAGAGCATTATGGTCGACTCTGGGGCAACCCATATATTCATGACTGAAACGGACACCCGCCGCCTGAACTTAACCTGGAAAGAGACGCGGGAAAGATAAAAGTTGTGAATTTTGGAGCCCTACCGATTACGGGGATAGCAAAAAGAACCCCAATGAAGTTAGGGGACTGAAAAGGCCTCGCTGACTTCGTAATTGTTAAGATGGACGACTTCGATGTGGTGTTGAGGATGGAATTCCTACTTGAACACAAAGTTATACCGATGCCCCTTGCCAGATGTATAGTAATTGCCGGATCTACACCCACCGTGGTTCAAGCTAGTATCAAATAGCCAAATGGGGTGAGAATGATCTCAGCCCTCCAACTAAAAAGAGGCCTTGCCCACGATGAACCCACGTTCATAGCCATCCCAATGGAATCAGTCGAAACCACAGAAGAGGAAATCCACCGAAACATTCAATTTATCTTGGAAGAGTATCGAGATGTCATGTCTGAGAGCTTGCCAAAGTCCTTGCCTCCACGAAGGGGGATTAATCATGAGATCGAGCTATTACCAGGGGCGAAGCCGCCTGCCAAGAATGCATATCGTATGGCCCCGCCAGAGTTGGCCGAGCTCCAAAGGCAGTTAGATGAACTGTTAGATGCAAGATTTATTAGACCAGCAAAGGCCCCTTATGGAGCACTGGTATTATTTCAAAAGAAGAAAGACGGAAGTCTCCAGTTATGCATTGACTACCAGGCTTTGAACGAGCTCACAGTTCGCAATAAGTACCCCCTTCCTATCATCACAGACTTATTTGATCTGCTCCACGGTGCTAAATATTTATCGAAACTAGACCTGCGGTCGGGATATTATTAGGTCTGGATTGCTGAAGGAGATGAACCCAAGACGACCTGTGTCACAAGGTATGGAGCCTTTGAATTCCTCATGATACCCTTTGGCCTCACTAATGCTCCGACAACCTTCTGTACTTTGATGAACTAAGTGTTTCACGAATACCTCGACAAATTTGTCGTAGTATATCTAGACGACATTGTGGTCTATAGTGCGTCGATGGAAGACCACCAACATCACCTCCAACTAGTCTTCGAAAAATTGAGAAAAAAACAGCTATATGTAAAGAGATAGAAGTTCTCCTTTGCTCAAGAGCGCATAAATTTCCTCGGCCATGAGTGTCGTCGGATTGGCATGGAAGAGGGTAAGGTGGCCGCGATCAGGGATTGGGAGGTGCCGACATCCATGACTGAGTTACAATCCTTCCTTGGACTAGCCAACTACTATAGGTGATTCGTAGAAGGATTCTCGAGAAGAGAAGGGCCATTGACCGAGCTGTTGAAGAAAGATAACCAATGGAGTTGGACTTCCGAATGTCAAGTCGCCTTCGAGGGCTTGAAGAAAGTGATGATTGAAGGGCCGGTCCTCGAAATTATCGACGTGACCAAACCGTTTGAAGTCGAAACTGATGCTTTTCCCTTTGCATTGGGCAGTGTTCTCCTTCAAGATGGACACCCCATCGCATATAAGAGTAGGAAATTGAATGATGCAGAACGGAGGTATGTCGCCTCTGAGAAAGAGATGTTGGCAATAGTTCACTATCTGAGAACCTGGAGACAGTATCTCTTAGGGGCCAAATTCGTAGTCAAGACCGACAACAACTCCATTTGCCACTTTTTCAACCAACAGAAGTTATCGTCAAAGCAGGCATGATGGCAGGAATGTTTAGCAGAATTTGATTTCCAATTTGAGCATAGACCGGGGAAATGCAACCAAACAGCCGATGCTTTTAGCCGGAAGAGCGAACATGCGGCCCTGTGCATGTTCGCACACTTGAAAGCAAGTATGTTGAATGGAACAGTGCGAGAAACTGTCAAGACTCACTTGGCAAACGACACATCGGTGCAAGCCATTATACAGTTGGCCAAAGAGGGGAAGACATGCCAATTTTGGGTGGAAGATGACCTACTGTACACCAAAGGCANACATGCCAATTTTGGGTGGAAGATGACCTACTGTACACCAAAGGCAATCGCCTCTACATCCCCAGATCTAGGGAGTTACGAAGATTGTTGATGAAAGAATGTCACGACACACCATGGGCTAGACATAACGGTTGGCAGAGAACTTATGCCCTTCTGAAACAAGGTTACTATTGGTCAAGCCTTCGAGACGATGTCGTGCAATTTACCAAGACTTTCCTTGTTAGCCAATAAGATAAGGTCAAAAGGGCGAAATTAGCAGGTCTGCTGGAGCCCCTACCTGTGCCCTCAAGACCATGGGAGAGTGTGTCTCTCGATTTCATCACCCATTTGCCCAAGATTGGAGAGTTTGAATAGATCCTTGTTATCATTGACCGGTTCTCAAAATATGCCACATTTATCCCAACGCCAAAGATGTGCACAGCTGTGATGACTGCCCAACTGTTCCTCAAGCACATTGTGAAATTATGGGGCATCCCTGCGAGCATTGTTAGTGATCAGGACAAAAGATTCACTGGGACCTTTTGGACAGAATTGTTCAAGATATTGGGATCAATATTGAACATTTTCTCTAGCTACCATCCCCAAACAGACAGCCAGACGGAACGCTTTAACAGCATGCTCGAGGAATATCTGCGTCACTTTATCGACGCTAGACAGAAGAATTGGGTCCAGTTGTTAGATGTTGTTCAGTTCAACTTCAATAGCCAGCAAAGTTCCGCGATTGGAAAGACGCCCTTCGAGGTAGTGTGCGGTAGACAACCACTCATGCCACATCTGGTGGACCATCCTTATGAGGGCAAAAGCCCTCAGGCACACAATTTCACTAAGGAATGGAGCAAAACCTTCGAGATAGCTCGCGCCTGTCTGGAAAGAGCATCGAGGAGGATGAAGAAGTGGGCTGATAAGAAGCGGAGGGCCCTTTAGTTTCAAGATGGGGATAAAGTACTGATCAAGCTATGACCAGAACAGTTCCGTTTCCGAGGCCAGAGAGACTAACGCCTAGTATGGAAATATGAAGGACTAGTGAAAGTGATTGAGAAGGTCGGGAAAACCTCGTATAGGGTTCAGTTACCCTCATGAATGAAGATCCATCCTGTCATCCATGTGAGTATCCTGAAGCCCTATCATCCCGATCCCGATGACGAACAGCGGAATATGTTGATGCGCTCACCTGTCACAATGAAAAATTCAACTGAAAAGGAAGTTGCACAGATTCTGGATAGACGTACGCGCCGTATTGGAAGACCTAGACGAGAACTGACAGAGTTCTTAATGAAGTGGAAGGACCTCCCTGACGAAGAAATCAGTTGGGAACGCGCAGAAGATTTGAAGAATGCAGCTCCAGAAATTTCCGAGTTCGAACAGGGTCGGTTGACAGAGATGTCAACCAATTAAATGGGGGAGAATGTCACGGTCATGCTTGTCCAGGGCCTATTGCCCATGGCCGCATGTCCGATCCAACCCGTTTTTATCATACTTTCATGTCATGTATTTGTATTTCTGTTGTAAGTGACAGCTCGCCCTTTTGCATATGCAAGGATGTCAGTTGGTTTTTTGTTCAGAATGCACTATATGGGGATAAGACTAACCATCACTTCTCCATACCCAAAGTAGTACTCTATAAAGTCGTTGTTGTTGCTCATTGCTTTTTAGTCTACTACAATCTTTCTTTCTTTATTCACACTCTCAAAAATACTTTTGAAAACCTTTTTCTCCAAACCCATTTTCTAAAACCGTTTTCTCTAAAACGGGGGTGGAGGTTGTGAGAGGCACTCGATGTGTCACCAACAGTCCGTGTTTGAGTTGGCTGACTTGTTCGTGAGCAGGAACAAGTGTCACACAATCGCTACAATAAGTTTTTGAAAGAGCGATTGTGACACTAGACATGCTTGAGTCGACAAGTTCACTTTCATGTTACTTTTCATATTTGACGGTGTGCGTACGGGCCGCTAGACATACGTGAGTCGACAGGTTCACGTTCATGTTATTTTTCATGTTTGACGGTGTGCCTACGGGCCGCTAAACATGCATGAGTCGACAGGTTCACGTTCATGTTATTTTTTCATGTTTGACGGTGTGCCTATGAGCCGCTAGACATGCGTGAATTAATAGGTTCATGTTCATGTTATTTTTCATGTTTGACAATGTGCCTACGGGCCACGAGACATGCGTGTCAAGGCAAGACAGTACGTCTTTTGGTTTCTTTTCATCATAAAAAATCGATATAGTTGTTTCACGAGTCATCATTCTCTGCTCGTGCATACATAGCCTGATCCCGGTAATGGGATCACTTACTGAGTATTTTTATACTCAACCTTTCTTAATTTATGTTTTTCAGGTAATGATAGGAACGAACCGGCAGGTGATGAGAAAGACATGTGATCGTGCCATATGGGACATGTAAATCGCTTCCGCTCAGTTTATGTTTTCAAGCTATTTAAAAGTTTTGATTTGAAACTCGATGTTGGTCAAAATTTTATTTGTTTAAGTTATTTTTTTCTTCATTATTTTAGGGGCCCCAAACAAAGGTTTTACTTATTTGTTATTTATTTTGGAAAACTGACTTTATTATTTTAATGAAATCTATTTTCCTCAATGGTCAAAATGTTTTGAATGTAAATGTGGAATTATGAGTAATGACCCTTATCAGAGTACTCAAAAAGGTCGGGTCGTTACAAAACAAAACATATGTTCGATGTGTAACCACCCCTAGGGGTGTTCATGGGTTGGGTTGGGTTGATCTGGGTTAGGTTAGAAGACTTTTGAGACCCAAACCAATTGTTCGATTTGTAAATTTTTTCAATCCAAATGACCCTTATTAAAAATGAACCCAACTCAACCCAACCATGAAATATTTGGGTTGGGTTGGTTCAGGTTAATTGGGTTATTTATTTAAAATTTTGTTCAAAAAAGAAGCAAAATGTAAATATGTAAAAATCTAATTTAATTATTTTCATATATTGAATTAAGATTAACAACTTAATTTCAATTTATATAGTAAAATTTTTCTCTCTAAAGTACAAAGAAATTACTTTTAAGAGTTGCTGAAAAATAAAATATTCAAAAAATATTGTAATTAAATAAAATTAAAATTGATATATGTATAAATAATTGTATTATAAGTAATAAAAAATATATTTTTTAAAAGTTAATAATAAATTCGAGTTGGTTTGAGTTATATTAGGTGAACCCATAAACCAACTCAATCCATAAGATTTTCATTTATTTGAACCTAACCCAACCCAAAAGAGTTGATAACCCAAACCAAACCGCACGAGTTGGGTTGGGTTGATCAATTTTTTCGGGTCATCAAACATTTTGAACACCCCTAACCACCACCCTTTGAATAGTCACATTCCACTTGTATTATTTGCATCAATTTGTGCTCATCAAACACATACATTTGAAGAGTTGCATCTCATAACACCAATTACACTTATTCTACATAAAACTTTAATTTTTAAATATATAATATATTTTGTGAATTAAAAATTAGAAATGTCACATATATTATCTTTTGAATGGACACCTACATTTGAAAATGCTCATTTCGTCAATAAAAGAGTAACATAGTAATAGGGGTGAGCATCAATTGATTTTGTTCTTTAATTTTATTTTTTTTTTTTTTTTGAAATTTTTCGATATGGAATTTTCTCAAACCGACACCGACCGATCTCTCTCCTTCTCTAACTGACCGACTTTGGTTCGTCGATTGGCTCAGTTTTCCGGTCTAACATACTCACCCCTATATAGTAATTTACTAAAAATAAAAGGGCAAAATAGATATAAAATTTATCTACTTCTAGCCCCTTTTATATATAGAATTTTTTTAAAAAAAAATGAATATGAATCTTAACAAATCAATGTAGATACCTTGTTGTCGTAATGGGAATGCCAGAAAATCCTATCCAAATCTATTTATTATTGGCCTTTCTATAAAGAATCAAATGAAATAAAAATTATTCCTCAACAAATATGATCAAATGAAAATTGCTAATAAAAAAACACAAAAGTGTGCATCTAAAAACACAAACAAACTAAAACAACTAATTCGTAATTTCAACTGTTTCTAAAATATTTACGATATACCTACACAACATAAATCGTAAAAATTGCAGACCATAAACATTTTCTCCAAAGAATAATTCGAATAAAAATAAAAGAAAGAAAAAATAACTTGGAATTATCATTTTGAAATTAACCTTAATTTTTAATTTTGGAATTGTCATTCGGTTGTATCCAATGGTGGCATAGATTTTAAAGTCACGTGTGCTCCGGTCCCATTTCGATATAGTTATTTATGAACCGCTAACAAAAACAAAATCCTATAAAGACTTCAATGAAAGAGTTTGATTGAAGATGTGTCTGCTCGAAAGGTTTTAAAGGAGAGTAATAAATAGGGACAAAATGGGGATGGTAAAAAATTGTAAGGGTAAAAAGCGGAGAAAAATTCTCCCCTTGCCCCTTTCAATATAGTATAGATTAATTTTTAGTTATACATTCATAATTAATCTAGAAATTTAAGGTTTCGTTTGGTAATCATTTAAGTCCATTTGATAACCATTTTATTTTTTAAAAAAAAAAAATTAAGCTTATTTCTTTCTTATTTCTTATAATAATTTGCATATTTGTTAAGTACAATGGTTAAATTCTTAGTAAAATTTCAAAAACAAAATCAAGTTTTTAAAAACTACTTTTTTAGTTTCCAAAATTTAGCTTGGTTTTTTAAATCATTGGTAAAAAGTAGATAAAAAAATTGAAAGTGGATATAATGCCGATATGCTTAATTTTAAAAAACAAAAATAAAAAACCAAATGACTAGGCTACCAAAGGGGCTCTTAGTTTTTTGTTTTTTTTTTTTAAATTAAGCCTATAGACACTACTTTCATCTTTTGTTATCCATTTTTTATCCGTGGTTTAATAAACCAAGCCAAAATTTGAAGGAAAAAAAATAGTTTTTAAAAACTTATTTTATTTTTTGAATTTGGCTCAGAATTCAATCATTATACTTAAAAATATGCTAATCATTGTAAAAATGAGAAGAAACTAGACTTAATTTTCACAAATTATAAACAAAAAATAAAATAGTTACCAAATGGGACCTAAATAATTGATTTAAATAATACTTTGATCTACATATTTTTTATTTTGGTTTATATAGTCACATCTTATTTTTAAAATATTATTTTGGTCTTGTACTTTCAAAATGTTTAATTTGATTTTTGTATTTTATTTGATTCTTGTATTTCTAAAAATGGATCATTATAGTCTCTTAAAAGTTAATAAAAAGAAAAATCTAAGACCAAAATATTTGTTTTTAAAAATACAAGAACAAATAGACTTTTAAAAAGTAGAGACAAAATGAACGGTTGGAAGTATTGAACCAAAATATTATTTAAATGGAAATACTAATAATAATAATTGTAAATAAGTTATATCACAAAATTTAGATTTACGAAACGGTTATATTGGAGGGACACGTCCGCCCTTTCAAACTGCCTTCGTTATTATGAATTGCAAGAGTTTCAAATAAAGAGTAGAAACTCAGTCCTATACACTTCTCACATGCACTTTCTTCAATTTTATGGATTATCATTCCCAGGAAGACGCTATTTTCTCTTCTCTACCGTCTGCACCACCACAACCGCCGCCCCCACAGGCACCTTTTTCTGCCAGTTTCAACCGCCCCCACATGGCGGCGCCGGCCAATCTCCCCCCAAATCCCTGTGAACCGAAACCCCACTCTCTAGTTGCTTGGTCCACCGGTCTCTGCCACTGTTGCAACGATATTAGTATCTGTTAAGTTCGTTTATATTCACATCGTTAATATGGCTATCTCATAATAATCGTGAAATATAAATTCAAAATAGGGTTATTATCAACTACAATGTGACCGTCTCTTTGTTTTATATATTTTAAAATATAAAATAAAATAAGATTCATAAAATATCATATTACATGCGTTATTTTCATCATGATTTTTTAGTTGATGCTAATATTTCCCCCCAGGTTGCTTGACTTGTTGGTGTCCATGCATTACGTTCGGTCGCATAGCTGAAATAGTGGACCGAGGATCAACATGTAAGAAAAATATTTAGATAGATCTTAGATTAAATATCCATTAATTCATCAGTTGTCCAATTACAATCATAAACCTTTCTTTTCTGAGAAAACAATAATTTAAAATTAATTGAATAAATGGTAATAATATATAGTTTTGATTGATAATAAATAAAAGTCTCACATGGGCTTTATGGTTGAAAAATGCAGCGTGTGGGCTTAGCAGTGCAATTTATTTGGCGATATTGTGCCTAACGGGGTGCTCGTGCTTGTACTCTTGCTTTTACCGCTCAAAAATGAGGGGACAATTCTTATTGGAGGAGAGTCCTTGCACTGATTGCTGCACCCATTGCTTGTGTGAGCAATGTGCCTTATGCCAAGAATATAGAGAGCTTCAACATCAAGGCTTCCATATGTCTTTTGGTTCTCTCCTTTTTAATTTTTATCGCTCACTAAATTTATCTCTACATTTTTTTAACACTTCTTTTTAACTTTTAAATTAACTCTTAATGAACCTAAAATCCCCAGCTTATCTTCATACTACAAATACACTTTATAAACTTTCATATTTGTGTCAAATAATAGATCACTTAACTTTAGAAAGGGTGTCAAATAGGTCATTTAGGTCCCGTTTGATAACCATTTCGTTTTTTGTTTTTTTTTAAACTAAGTCTATTTCATCTATATTTCTTACAATGATTTGCATCTTTTTGTGCAATTGTTGAATTCTTAATCAAATTTCAAAATAAAAACTACTTTCCGAGAACTATTTTTTTCAGTTCTTAAAATTTGACTCAAGTATGAAGAAATTTGGACGTGAAGGGGTGTGCATATGCTTAATTTTCAAAAACAAAATGGTCACCAAATGAAACTTTCAATTTTATATTTATTAGACTCGTGGGATTTTAATTTTGTATTTAATAAATGTCTTATTTAAAAAAATTTAAATTATTTATCGGACATAAAATAGTAAGTTAAAGGTGTTACTAAATAGTTGGATGGTTTTACTTTTACATGGGATGTGGCGGCGTAGGGTGGCATGGGAACGTGGAGAGGCAGAGACGGATTGCTAATGCTGCTCAACCAATGCCACCGCCTACTGTGCACGGAATGATTCGTTAACGCCATGCGGTGAAACGCTCTTTATTTATTTATTTATTTTATGTTATTCTTTTTTCTTGGTGGATTTAATTTTACATTATTGTCTTTTTAGTTTTACATCCTTTAACCTTTCGGTGGTAAAAAATTGAGCTCTTAAATTTATTTATATATTAAAATTGGATATCAAATTTATAATATTTGTTGAAATTGAACTCTCAAACTTATATAATTGTTATAATTTTTACAATTACGTAAGTTTGATGATCCAATTTTAAAATTGAAGAAATTTGAGAGTTCAATTTTTACAATTACAAATTTAAGACACCCTACTTTAATGGTGATTTTTTATTATACCTATTTAGATTGAGTTTCTAATTGTCCCATTCAATAATAAAGTATGAAATACTTTATTCCAATGGATTGTTTCAAATCTAACAATTTTTTTATGAATTTTTAATTCAATACTATTAATAATTGAATTTAGATTTTGGTAGCTAAAGTGATCATAGTTTAGTGCGAATTAATATGCGTTCTTTTTCATGAGGTTGAAGTTCAAATCTTTATATATACCCCCACTTATCCAAAACATAGATGAAAAAATCTGATTCAATAAAAGAAAACTTACCTCAAATCTCTCTCACTAACTATTATTAAGTTTTTGACTAATTAGTTGTCACATTTTGACTAATTAGGTTAAAAGGGAAGTTATGTTCAGAGACAATGACCCTCTAATTATTTATGAAATGATATGATATTATTCATTAGGTAATAAATCAACATGGTTTTATTCTTCATTTCACTCAAAAAATACATATCATCGAAAATAGTTGTTTTTATTTGTAAACTAATGATTATTCTTTTATCCAATTCATATTTGTCAAACTTTTATCACATTTCCAGCATTAGATAGACCTTCACAAATTCGTCCATAAAATCTATCTTGTTTGGTAAGATTCATCAATTTGTTCAAACAACATAGGCAAATATATATATATACTACAAAGGAGTGAAATACCTTTATGCCAAAAAAAATGCATATATAATATTAGAAACGCATGACAAAAGCATTAAATTATTTGACTGAATGTAAACAAAACGGTGAGTCTTACCTTCTATGGGAAGATTGGGCCTTCTTTCTATAATAAAATTGGTCAATTGCTGACCAATTGGCTAGCTCTTAATTAATATTAGTTTAATAGAAAGCATGAAATTAAATATTGTTAGTTGTAATAATCCCATTTTAGCTCTTTGACCGACAAGCATAAACATTAAGTCCCCAAAATGGGGCATTGTGACTAAATAATTATATATGATCAATTTCCCTCATTTATGTTTTTATTTTACCTTTTTTGGTCATTTCATCCATTTTTAATTACACAACTTGCTTTAAGATTTTGATGTTACTTATCTCAAAAGATATAATATATATATATATATATAATATTCTATTCTTATTCTTATCAAAAGAAAAGAGATATGAACGTAAAAGATGAAATTAGACCAAAATAAAATTAAAAATCATCTCAATTACTTTGCATCATCTATGCTCGTTGCAAGGCTAAAAAGTATTTTTAGCCAATTAAAAATGTTTTTCAAAGTTTTCGAGAGTTTTGTGTATGATTGAGTTAAAATAATTTTTTTCCATGTTCAAAATCGCTTTGAAACGAGTCTTTAATCACTCAAAATTAATTTAATATTTAATTTTTCACTTTTTAAATAGTTTTTATTTTTAATGATTAAAAAAATATGTTTCAAAATAATTTTGAAAATTACAAAAGTGTTTGTAACCATTTTAAAATCACTTCCAAATATGAACTTAGTTACATAGTAACCTTGACGGGTAAGGTAAACAAAAAGCTTCATTAGAAAAGTATGGTGGATATAAAAGTAAGGGCAACATATCCATTATATTTAAGGGTTTTTAGATGATTTCAAAAACATTATTATGCCATGAAAGATTTATGTATGAAGTAGGCGATATTATATATCATTGTGAGATATGTGGAGAGTCGTTTTACATTTTTTGTTTAGCACAATAAGTGATGATATAGTGATTTGAACTTCATACCTAAAAAAGAAATGTGTACATGTTAAATACCATTGAGTTTTACTCACTTGAAAAGTAACAATCAATAGTAATGTGAAAAGTGAGCCCCATTTGATTACTTTTTAAATTGATTGACGAGCAGAGAGTGCTCAATCCAATTGTATCCAAAAATTACATCATATCGTTATCGTTACCGTTATCATTATGGTTACTGTTATGTTTATCATTATTATTACTGTTACAGGAAAAAAATTATGAACTTTAACACTTTAACTGCTATCATTTTTATTACCATTATCGTTACTGATACCTCTGAGGTCAGAGATAACAGTAACGATAATGATAAAATAAATATGACAAAATTCATAATTATAAGTAAATATCATAATAAATAATCTAATTATATTTATGATTCAGTTTCATTATAATTAACCCATCAATAAAATTTTATTGATAGCTTGATAAACTTACCTACATGTCATATATGTTTGATTTCAAACAACTTCATGTTTTCACAACAATGATTGTATTTTGTAGAAAATATATCCATTTCATACATGATTTTCCAAAAAAAGAGGGTCTCTCATTTTCAACCACCACCATTGTCTCTTTCTTTTTTTTTCTTTTTTTTTTTATTTATATTTTAAGGGTACACTGAATGAGGATAAAAAGATGACAGAAAGTGGGAATTAATGTCTGGGGAATGAACATAGTTGGCTGCCCATTTGCTTGAATTTGGAAGATATTGTCCTTATCCAAATCTCTGCATTATTTCTTTTGAACCCATATACTTTGTTTTATAGAGAAGTAGATATTGATTGCAAAAATCATTTTTTTAGATCCATCAGTCAACCATTTTCTTTTATATATAGAATTATTTTCAAGTATAACAAAATAAATTAAAATATTTATATAATATAGTAAAATTTTGTCGTCTATTTACGATAGATCGCGATAGACGACTATCCATATCTATATCTGTATCAATCATTGACACAGATTATAATTTTTATAGCAATCTATCGCATATTAATTATGATGTTTTGTCATATTTATAAATATTTTCAACAATTTTATTATTTAAAATAATTTTTCATATGTATATTAAAAATAAAAGTATTTACTAACGGTTGAATCATGTTACATTCTGCATTCCAAAATGCCAGTCAAATTTAAAAATAGAGATCAAAGCATAATTTTTTAACAAAAAAATGATTAAATCTAAACGAAAGGAATAAATTAAAAGTTACTAAAAAAATTAACATAAAGGGTATGAAAAGAAATGTCCATTTTTAAGCCTCTTCCCAATATTCCACATTTAAAAGGTAGGTGCGAAAGTAGAATCCATCGTTGGAAATTGATGATATTCGGATCCTGTACTTGTAAATTTTGACTTTATTATTGATAAAGACCACTCGTCGTCAATTTACTTAATGGAAATAAAGTTTTTTTTTAATATAATAATAAAATTAAAGCCTATGTTGACTAATTGGATTGCTATGATACACCAAGGCGTCACTCATTCTAGTGTAGTGATCCTTCTAATCAAGTGAATAAAATTCAATTAGGGAGGATAATTGATTGGAGTCATTGTCCTTAAAATATTAAGGGGCTGTTTGGGTTCTAGATTGGAGTTAGAGGGAATGGACTATAATAGCTTCCTCTATTTTCAAATATTATAATCCTAATTAGCAAACAGTATTTATTGTTTCTCATCCCAAGTTTGCTATAGTGATTTCTTCTCCCCACTAATCAATTTTTCTCATTCATCTCTCTCATGCCACTCCTCAGAACTTCCTTGTCTCCTTCATCTCCATCGATTTCACATCTTAGATTAGATTTTTCGTTCCTTTTGTCTCTCTTTTTTGGTAGGGTATTTTAGAGGACTTTGATATCACGTATTTCTCTCTTTCAGTAGGGTATTTCAGAGGACTTTGATATCATCTTCATCGAGGTTTCATCCTCTCCTTTTCTTCTCAAGAGTCTGATTTTAGGTCGGTTTGATGAAACCCTAACTTTATTTCGTATAACCCTTCACAGATTATCTGACTTTCTCTTTCTCCTTGCCAATCCAAATGTTCTTCCTTCTTCTCCTTGCCACTCCAAACGAAGGATCCCCTTTGCCGCTTCGTTTGATTTTGAATGGTGGGAGATGGAGGTTTTCTTTTGGAGTTTGGTAGGGGTTAGATGGAGGTCTTCCTTTGGAGTTTGGTAGGGGTTAATGGATGTAGACTAGAGTTTGGTAGGGATGGAGGTAAAAGGTTTGTTTCTCTTCCTTTTCCAATTGATGATGAATGAGAATCATGTATTTTTTTTTCTTTTTTTCTTTTTTTCTTTTTTTTTTTTTTTTTTTTTTTTTTTTTTTTTTGTAAGCATTAGTCTAAACTTTCTTGCATGTTTTGTTTTGCATTCTCTGATCCTTTGCTGCTTGGATTCTATACTATTTACTATTTGTAATCTTTTTGAATCTTTGTTATTCTTCAATCGAAGTTCATGCCCTAACCTTGCTACTAATTGAACTTTCCCACATATCGTCTCTTGGGATGGATTAAAGAGTAAGGAAAATTCTTGAAATTAGGCTGCATTTTCATTATTCTACATTGTTGATATTTTTAGTACTATCTGGTTGGGGAATTATTATATACTTGAATTATTTCACTTAGGTTGTTCATACTAATTTAAACCAATGGTGATGGTTAGGGGTTTCTTTTTCTTTTCCATATATAAATATTCTGATGTTTTTCTTCTCCTCTTGTTTGAAAGAATGAAGTTACCTGTCATCCAGATATAGTTGTTAAAAAAACTTTTATGTTCTTATTTGTGGTCTATGTTCTTGTTTGATTTCTAATGCACATTAGTGGTCTATGTACCTCCATTGGAGGTCTCTGATTCTCAATTCATGTACTTCATTTCATATTGCCATGAACTTTTGTGCATCTTTTGGTTTTTAATGCACATTGTTGGTATTTGTATCTCCATTGTTTGTCTCTAATTTTCAATTAATTTGCTTCATTGCACATTGCCTTGAATGATATGACATCTTTTGATTTCTGATTTCAAATGACTGATGTTTGTATCTACATTGATATTTTCTTTTTTACCATTATTCTTGATATATTCTAAAATTTGAATTTCATATCTCTGAGTTCTCATTTGTTGGATTTTTCTAAAGAGATTCACATTGTTTAGTTAAACCCCTATTTTTTAGGCTTTTTCTTTATTGGACATTGATTGATAATAGTACATTGGTTCTGTTATGGGCTAATTGGATTATCATATCCCATGTTTTTTTTAGGATGGTTTATTGTATAGTGATTGACATTAGTTGTTGGGTACTCTTTATTGGGTAGGTTTATTTCAAAAGCATTGACTTATTGGTCTATGTATGTCCACTATAGGTCTTTGATTTTCAGTTCACGTGATTCATTTCACATTACTATAAACTTTTGTGCATCTTTTGATTTCTAATGCACATTGTTGGCCTTTGTATATTTATTGTTGGTCTTTGATTTTCAACTCATCTGCCGCATTGCACATTGCCATGAATGAAATGATATCTTTTGGTTTTCGATTTCATATTATTAATTTTTGTAACAACATTGTTCTTTTTTATTTACCATTATTCATGATATATTCTGAAATTCGAATTTCAATGAATGAAATTCATATCTTTGAGGCGGAATCCTATTCCCATTCAATGAAATTCACATTGATTCTTCAATCCCTGTTTTTAGTCCTTTTTTTTTATTTTCATTGGTTTTTTAAAAAATAGATTCGCATTGGTTGGTTAATTCTCTGTTTGTAGTCCTCTTTTTTTTTTATTGTATATTAATTGATAGTAGTACTTTGGTACTATTTATTTGGTTGATCGGATTGTCATATCCTTGCTTTTAGAATAATTTATTATATAGTGATTGACATTAGTTGTTAGGTACTCTTTATTGGATAGGTTTATTTCAAAATTATTGACTTTATTTGCTTGTTCTTAGATGACCCCCTTCAACTTTATTTGACATCAATTGTGTCATTTATATATGGATACCACTTCCCTTCAATTTTAAGGACAACCCTATTTCATCTACTTTTAAATGCAATTGGTATGTCATTTCTCTCTTCCTCCATTATTTTCTTATGACGTATCTTCACTACTGCCTCCCTATATTATTTTTAGTTTCATATAATATAATGTTTTTCCTTATACCTTGTTTTAGGGTTGGACTTATGAGAAAACAATCGCGTCCATCTTGTTTACACACTCTCTCTTACTAAGGTCAAACTTTCTTAACTCTCTTTTTCTTTATGTAATTCTTTTGATGAATGGTTACAAAATTTTTATTCTTACTTACGTTTGTATAGTTGCTAATCTTTACCTTTGTATGCTCTTATCAAGGTAAAATATTAGTATACAACTGCAATGGCACGAGGTTTGTTAATGTGTGAGAATATACTTCTATAGATTTGTTTCTATGATAAAACATAAAATGTATTTGTAATGATGGATTTACTCGTTGACACACATCATTTGTTTTTTTTTTTTCCTACTTTTTGTTCATACTTACGTCACTTAAAAAATAGCATTTTTTTAATTATGCTTATCCTTTCGAATAGTTGTATGGTTTTAGCCTTAGTTTACATCATTTAAAGGAAATTTTAAATTTCTTTATTCTTCTATTCAAAATTTTTATTTATGATCTAATTGCTAAACAAAACTTCCAACTTTAAACAAGTAATTCTCAAACACAAATAGTTTCAGAGTTAGTAATCAAAATATGCATGGAAGGAATAGAAGAAAAATAATATAATTTCTAGAGTTGGGTTAGTTACAAAAACATATTAACAATTCTACAACAAAAATTCAAAGTTGGTAACAAAAACCCGTTACCGATTCTGCATTTGTATTACTTGTGTTATTGTAGCATGAGATTTCTTCCTCATTTTATGGCCATAAAGAAAAAACACTTTTTTAAAAAAATCAAAATATAGAAATTTG
This sequence comes from Benincasa hispida, assembly GCF_009727055.1. Classification (NCBI taxonomy): domain Eukaryota; kingdom Viridiplantae; phylum Streptophyta; class Magnoliopsida; order Cucurbitales; family Cucurbitaceae; genus Benincasa; species Benincasa hispida. Next base: position 41,032,405 of record NC_052355.1, on the reverse strand, counting down.
TATAGATTTGTTTCTATGATAAGATCGAAATGTATCTTTAATGAATGGATTTACGATACACATATTTTTATATTTTTTGTTTTTCTTTTCTTCTTTTTTATTCATACTTACGTTACTTCAAAAATAGCATATTTTCAAAGATGTTGATCCTTTCGAACAGTTGTATGATTTTAGGTTACTTTACATCATTTAAAGGAAAATTTTAATTTTTTTATTCTTCGGTTCAAAAATTTAATCTATTATCTAATTGTTAGTAAAATAAAACTTCAAACTTAAAACAGGTAATTCTCAAATATATTTCGATGAAGTTGAACTTTGTAAATGACCAGCTGAAGGCGATTGCAAAATGGCTGAAAGAGAACCGTACAACAAAGATCGAATTACGTGTAGAAGTCGTGAGCCAACTCCAATATATTCCTAAATTGCATAACAGATAGATAGTGAAGCTTATGCAAATCATATTCCGCAGTGTGCAAGATACAAAGAGATTTTTATCCTTTTCCACAGCCCAAGTTTGACTATTGCAACCTCCTCCTTAAAGAGAATGTTTGATCAACCTGTACTTTGGACTGCTTTTCAATAATGAACAATAATTACTTTGTTTCAATTATGCATTTAAATTTGTAGTAGATTTGGTATGTAATCTTGCTGGTCAATATTTTAATCATGCAATTATGAGTTAGTTACTTTATTTTAGATTTTTGTTGTACTTCTGAAAAAAAGAGCTCTACATATGAAACACATGAATTGCATCCTAATGTAATGTACCTTTTTTTTTTCTTTTTTTGTCCATGTTAATCAAGATGCCTCCCAAAATGACAAATCAAAAGGTAGCTTTTAACATAAATTAAAATCCAGTTAATTTTTTATAAATTGGTGGAACATATAGTTTTAATTATTTTTTTAAAATATGATACTTCATATGCATAATTTTTTGTATTCTAAACAATAATGATAAAAAAAAAATTATATATGGTCTAAAATAACCTAAGACTCCTATAATTCAGAATATAATAAACTGGATTCCAAACACAGACTATTATAAATAACCCACAGTTTATTATAACCCACCGGCACAAACTATAATAACTTACTCTACGCCCCGAACGCTCCCTAAGAATCCGTTTGAATTAACTAGAGAAAAAAATATGGATAAAAAAGTCATTGTTATTTAAACTCTTTTAATTAAAAATATTTAGAATCCACTTTAAAATTGTTTGAAAAAAACCATTTTGAGTGGTTGTCAAACATTTTACTTAAAAAATAATAATAAATAATCTTATTTTCAAAATTAAACACTTAAAAAGTTAACTCCCTAATTATCAATCTACGAAAATTAAATTTTGTGATTAATAAATACAAACATTAAGTTAAAAAAAATCTCTAATTTTGTGTTTGGTTTAACTTTTTAAGTTTTTAATATTGAAATTAACTCATTTTAGAAAATATTAGTGTTTAGCAACCGCTCAAAATAGCTTTTAAAACATTTTTAAAGTACATTTTAAACAATTTTTATAAAAAAAGTTTAAATAAAATTGATTTTTTTGGAAAAAAATTCTCTAGTCAATCTAAATAAACTTGAAATTAAATTTTTACTGAAATCAATACATAAAATAGAAGTTTATAAGTTTACTATACACTTTTTGTATATAGAAGAAAATCTTACCGACTGAACTTATAATTTAACCTTAAAATTAATTAACCGTTGGTTAGTGTGGCAAAGTCAAAAAACGAAGTAAATAAGTGGTAACTAGAGAGAGAGAAATTTTGAGAGGAGACCACTACATGAATAGGGATGGGACAAACACACGATGTCATGATAGGGGACCATTTTTTTTTCTTCGTGGAATAAAATATATGAGAATGGAAATCTAACTTATAACATTTTAGTTGAAACGATAATATCTTAACTAATTAGTCAATAATCTTGAAAAAGATAGTAATAGTTAGAAAAGAATGGATTTATACTCTAACTTTAAAGGTATGTTTAAGGCAATGACTATCTTACGACTATAATAACTACTCGTGTTGCAGTAAATATTATTTTGTATTTACCAATTATCTACAGTTAATACTATTTCAAAACTCTCATTTACATTATTTACTATTTGCTGTCGTTTTTACTATTTTACGATAATTATTTTTTTATTCTTTGCTAGTGTTTACTATTTTCTTTTTAAACTAAAATAATTTACATCTCAAACATATATTATTATAATCCAAAGTAAAATAATATACATCTCAAACAAAAGCTATTATAACCCAATTATAATAATCTAGAACAATAATAACAACTATAATAACCAACTCCTTGCTTCAACATCTTCAATTGTTTGGCCTTTGTTTCATAAATAGAACTCTAAGAATCAAATTCCTAGAGGTGTTCAAAGTGTTCTAAAGCCTAGGAATCCTATGATTTTGTTTCGATCTAGTGTTTTGAACTTTGGGTTTGTGCAATTTTTTTTTTTTTTTTCATTTCTTATCTTTAACTATTTTGTTCTCCTTTTTTATTCACTTATTTTTTTTTAGTGAATGTTTTATGAAAGGTAGAATATCTTATATAACATGTAGATCAACATTTTCAAATTAAACTTTTAAATGAAGTATTTAATTTATCTTATAGTCTAAGAATAAGAAAAATTTATTCAACAATCAAAACATTGTTTACCATTAATTAAAGAAAAACATAACATAACAATATTTACGGACATAGTTCAAGCATGAAGATACAAAGTCTAGAAGTAAGATATAAATGCATGAACAAATATAAAGAGACATGACATGACAATCAATTTCCACATAAAATTGTCATCAAAAGAGTTGAAGAAAGTTCAGTAAAGCAAAGATCAAGAATAAGAGAGATTTTAATGACCATAGAAATCTATGATCGTATCAAATAATACATATACATAGTGTCATAGTTTTTTAATCAAGTAGATGTTTATCTCGAGGGATGTCATATAAGATCTAATAATAGTAGTAGTAAAAGCCTAAATTTGTATATGGAAAGATGTTTCTAGTGTGATATCACAACTAAGCTATGCCTTATAATCTTTTTGACGTAGAATTAATATTTCTTCTAATAATTTTAAACATATTATAATAAATTGGTTTAAATACTTTAGACTTTGACTTTCTTTTTATGTTATTTCATGTATTTTTAAATAAGAAGATTTTCAAAAATACAAAAATAAAAGAAATTATTTATATAAAATAATAAAATTTTAATCTTATTTGATAGAGGTTGATAAAAGTCTATCAATGTCTATTAGTGATAGAAACTGATAGAAACTTATAACTAATAAACGTTGATAGAAGTTTATTAGTATCTATCAATAGTATTTTTGTTATTTTTATAAATAGTTTGACATTTTTCTATGTGTGAAAATTTTCTTTTTAAATATCTAATATTTAATTTATAAACTTTCATATATTTAAAAACAATGATAACAAAAATGAGTTTCATAGAGCAATGTTCAATGTCTATGCAACCAGCATGATTTATCCATCCATTACTAGTTTATTGTCAATTTTTTTTTCACAAAATATATTTTATTGAATAAAAATTATTATTATTATTTATTTAATTTTAATTAAAATAAATTTTGAATGACTAAAATTAAACCACCAACGTATATGGATTAAAATAGAACCACAATTAATTACACGAACTAAAATGATATTTTAACTGAATAAATTTTGAAAACGAAGACTAAATTAGATAATTGAAAGAATTAAAATGATATTTTAATCTAATAAATTTAAAAAAAAAAATGAAATGACACCATTTAATATTGGACATCTTTTCATATAGAACACCGATTCCGATTGAAGGGACATCGTTACGTCAGTTTGGGTACAGTTCCTTCTCCTCTACTCTTTGCGCCGTAAGAAAGAAAGCAAAACAGAAGCTCCTCAAGTGAAATGGCGCAATTATCATCTTCCAAAAGACATGAACGAGAAGTTTGACAAGCTAGCTAGAGCACTTGAGTTAAAGTCAAATGAATTTGACTCCACATTTTGGGCACTCACGAACGATTTGCCATTTGGATAACCAACTTAATGCTGATGCTTTTGAATTCAAAATTATTGTCCGGCAATCCCACATACAGACAACTTTGCGCACAATTGGTATGTCAGGTTTGACCCTTGAAGCTGGGATTTACAACCACACATATAATGAAAGACTTAAAATATCTATCATTCCTTTGTGAATATCTATCTGTCTTGATTGGAAATTTGTAATGTATTAATCTTAATAGAACAAATTTAATGGGGGATAATGAATATATAATGGTGGGGTTTTCTTTTTCCTTCTTAGGTGAGGCGTGTACAAGATGTTTGATAAAAGTCCTCAAAGAAAGAGGCTGTACAGAACGATAATGGGTACCGAAGTTCTTTTGGGGGGCAACAATTGTGATGGCTGGGGCATGTTCAGCAACAGTTCTTATAGCGTGTTGGCCGTGGTGGCTGCGCAATAGGCGCGACAATGGTATTAATTATGTTCGAGGTAAATTTTCCTTTCTTTTCTTTTTTTTCGTTTTCTAAATTTTTAAAGCGTCTAAAGACGCAACAGAAGTTTAAAAGTTACGATGAATTGAAGTCAGACAAGCAACATGACATGTTTCTCTTGTGCTTGAACTTTAAGCACATATTAATGATGGAGCTTTCCAATGGGGGTGGCAGTAGGCCATAACAACCCACCAATCCGAGAATACATACCACTGCAAGGTAAGTCAGACTTTGCTTTTCAGACAAAGCGCATTCAGAGTGAGCCATTCAAAAAGTCATAAGTGGGACTGGAAAAGCATTGCATTCTAGAACTGTAGGCCTCACTTTATTATTTACATCTTTTCACACTATCTTTTTTATCTTCGCATTATTAATTAGTATATGTATTTTTTTTTTTCTGTTATCGTAATTTGAATACAGCATATACTAAAACATGTGAATCTCACCTTTTATTTATCATTCCTACAAAATAAAGGATAAAAGTAGAGAAGTCCTTGCTCTAGCTAATTGTGCTTGAATCAATGTAATGTCAAAACATGTGGCACTCAGCCAATTGCCCACTTGGCAGGAAAAGAAAGGTTAATATCCTCCCCAGCCCCCAACTTGATAGAATAGCTGTCCACGTCATTCCACGAGACATCTTTTCATCATCTATATAAGGAGCGTCGGAATTCCATACTTCGGTCCATAACCAATTATACTCCCAAAAGCCTCCGACTTTAATTTTCTGCATCGACCCTCATCTCCATCCTTGTTCTATGAGGACAAAAAGAATGCCTACCATTAACCTAGATCAAATTCCAAGTTTTGAAGAACATGGTAATGGCTTTGATCAACATGATGTGTTGGTTGAGGAGATTGAAGGCCTGATTAGAGTTTACGGAAATGGGTACGTGGAAAGACCCCAGATAGTTCCCTGTGTCTCTAATGCATTGCCGCCAGAGCTCGGTGTTACTTCTTGGGATGTAGTTATGGATAAGCTGAACAACATTTGGGCTCGTTTCTATATTCCAACACAGTGCCAGGAAAAGCTGCCTTTGATTGTATATTTCCATGGAGGTGGGTTTTGTGTTGGCTCGGCTGCTTGGAGTTGCTACCATGAGTTCCTGGCGAAACTTTCTGCAAAAGCTGACTGTATAATTATGTCTGTGAATTATCGTCTGGCTCCAGAAAACCCTCTTCCAGCTCCTTATGAAGATGGATTAAAGACCCTTCAATGGTTGAAACAAGTTGCCTTTGTTGGGGCCAAGCAGAATTGGTGGTCAAGATACTGCGACTTTACCAAAATCTACCTTAGTGGTGATAGTGCCGGTGGCAACATAGCCTTCAATGTAGCTGCCCGACTTGGTGGTAAGACGACTGCTTCTGGAGCTGTGGTCTTGAAACCGTTAGTTATTAAAGGTAGCATTTTGATACAACCATTTTTCGGTGGAGAGTCAAGGACCAAGTCAGAGAAGTTTCTTGTCCAACCTCCACGTTCGCCGCTGACGTTGGCGGTTTCTGATACGTATTGGCGGTTGGCGTTGCCTTCCGGGACAAACCGTGACCACCCATGGTGCAATCCTTCGGCGAAAGGATTGTTTAAGGTGGAGGATTTGAGGGTTCTGCCTAGTTTGATATGTATATCAGAAATGGACATATTGAAAGATAGAAACTTGGAGTTTTGCTCTGCTTTACATAGAGCGGGTAAGCTGATCAATTATGTGGTTTATGAAGGAGTTGGCCATGCGTTTCAGGTTCTGAACAAGTCACAACTCTCACAAACTCGGACCCTTGAAATGATTGATCATATCAAGGATTTCTTGTGTGTATAGCTTCAGTAGAATTTGTACAAAAGGGAGACTTTTCACAGTTTTTGTTTTTTTCCTCAAAAGAAAAGAGAGAGCATTCTTATCAGATTTATCCCTACATTTTCCGTTTAATATTTATATACCTCAATGGAGATTACTGTACAAGTTGGAATCTTATTCAAGCTTGCAATTTGGAATGTCCTATGTGAATATATTACATCTCTTCTCTGACTCGTACCCTTTACAAACCTTTGCAATTTTTTGAAGATGGAAAGGAAACGGAAAATAGTAAAGCTGCATTCCATGTTTACCCTCCACCGGTGAGATGCAGGTCCCATAGGAAGAAATAAAGTGTAACTGTAGTTTTAGCTAAGAGCAGATGACCAATTCGGTTTTCTATGTCGTTCATTTACCAATTCTCTTCATCATGTGGCATCTGAGCCACGTGTCCACTGCTTGGATGAAAAAAAAAAATTATTCCAAGGGATGTTTTTGTCAATTTAGATGCCTAGATTTGGACTGAAATATACACCTCTACCTCATATCAACGACCATGATGTCTCAAGTAGCTATCTCATGGAAATTGAAACATGTTACTCGAGCACTTGAAAGATCAAGGGACTAGATTCGATCATGAGTATCATCCATTGACGCACTTGTTATTCTAACCGTTAAGATAGGGGTTAACCAAATCAGGACAAGTTAGCTCTTACAGTTAAAAGACAATATTCTAAAGAAGTTTCTAACAATTGCCCCACTTCTTCTGCTCTTCTTGTCATAGTAACCGCCATCTCGATCTTATTAAATAAGATTCCACTCTCAATAATCAATGTGATTGGTCAAAAGTTTCACTCGCCGTTCTTGAGCTCTTCTGTACTTTTCTCAAGCTCTTGTCTTCTAGGGCAGCAAACTTTTTAGGCAGTAATGAAATTGTCTCTCCTTTTTTTTCGTCTCTAGTCTCACCCTTTTAGATGCACAACTGGAAAGAAACCTTACTCTCTGAGAAGAGGGACTGACTCTACATTAGTGGATGGCTGACGCGACACGGGTGATAATGAAGTGAAACTAAGGACAAATTTTGGGGCCCTCACTTCCCGAAAGGATAAGTGCCAACTTTATGACAATGGATATAGGTTGGGGGGCCAAATTCCCCCATCCCTATAGTCTTCGATGTTGCACATTGGTGACAAGGCGCTTGCTTTTTCTTGTGTTGCACCAGCCATTGTAAGAGTTCATGTCTTCTCTTTCTTTCTTTTTTCCCCGTTCTTTTTAATAAGATTAAATCATAAATTTGTTTCCTAGGTTTCGATGGTTATATGTATTTAACTCCTATTATGGCTGTATATATTTAACTCCTAAAATTTAAATTATCTTGCCATGTTTCCAATCTTTAAATTATGAGTTTATTTGTCTTTAAAAGGTCTATTAGATCAATATTGTAGCAATTAGCAAACAAATAAGTAGTAGAAAAATATGAAAAATTGGACATACTGAAGTGCTTCATTTGTCCTTATTCATCTAAACAATAAAAAATTTGAAATTTGAAATATATTTTAGAAAGAGAAAACAGAATACAAAAACAGAGGTTAGAAAGAAGATTACTTTCATTTCAAGGGCAATGTCACTGTAGAATTGATGTAACTAGGAGATAAAAGGAGAATCCTCTCTAATTGATCAGGATACTGATCCTACTACATCAGGAATAAAACTTCATTTCCAATCTTCTTCGCACGTCATATCTCTCACCTCTCACATATTTTCTTCCCTCTTCCTCACCCTTCTCTCCCCTTCTATCACCAACATTTGAAGACCCTCGAAGAACCCGCCTTCCATTTTTAAGTTTAATAAATTTGATTTCTCCTTTCTTTTATTGTTTCACAGAATCTATGGCCTTCACTCTTGCCACCAAGCTTCAACATTTTCTAGACTTCTTGATGTCCTGCATCTCTTCCTTCCATTATTAAGTGCAAACAAAGCTCCACATAATTAAGAATGAGAGAGATTCATGATATATAAGTGAGGACAATTATTTTTATTGGTATGTGATTTCGAAAGCAAAACGAGGGCTTATGCCCAACATGAACAATATCATACACATGAAAATATGTTGTAAGTACATTGTCCTTATCAATTATTATCAAAATTATAGTCTAGATCTAGTTGTGTTGGTGGAATCTTTAAATTCTGAACAAAATTATAAGTCTTGTGGTTGAATCCCTAGATTAGAAAAAAAGTGCTTGAGATATGACAAGTCAGTAGGCAATCCTATAAAGTCTAATGGACAAATAGTAGGAATATATTTTTGTTTGAGGGGAGGAGACTAAGGGTGCAATAATGGTCAGCGCCAAGTATATCCCACAATGTGATTCGTGGTTGTGCTCAATCTAGCTTTCTTTGCACAGACGAGGGGAGACTCAAGGTGGTATTTTGTTTAAAGAAAGTTTGTTAGGCATAACTAAGTCTAACATTGACTAAGAAAGGGAGAGATCCATGGTATATAAGGACAATGTCCCCATTGGTTTGAGGTCTTTTAGGTGATTTTAAAAGCAAAATCATGGGAGTTTATATCCAAAATAAACAATATCATACTATTATGGAGATATGTGGAGGGTATGTTGTCGTCATCATCCATCCATCACACCCTTCGAAACCTCTTTCACTTCCGTCTTGTCTTCTAAAATCTGTGGTCCCTAATTGTGTAACTGGCCTCTCTATTTCAACATTTTTGTTGTCAGTGAAATGTTTTAATTAGTTTGAACCATCAAACAGTCAACTGAATCTCGAATATGATCTACGAAATGATGGCAGTCATAGTGGACTTCATTGATGTTGCCTAAAACCCACTTTTTCCCTCCGACTTGGATTGCACCTTCTACTATCGTCATTGCGTAGCTAGTAACCAGGTTTCTAATTGACATGCTCTATCTTTTATAATATTTGTAGCTATGTTGCATGCTTTATTGACGATGATGATAGGTAAACTTATATTTCCTTTAAATGTTGAGAGCCTCTGATATTTGGATAAGAGCATGGCTTAGTAAGCATGTTCTTAAGATTAAGGGATTGTGAAGTTAAAAGCAACCTGTTAATATAACACCATTTCTTGTTTATTTTAGTTTACTACAACAATTATGGGATGAGTGATCTAACCTTTAACCTCTAGGGAGGAAGGTTATATCAATTACCATTGAAGCTCACTTTGACATAACACCACCTTACTATACCCATAGAATATAATAAGAATAACAATCTCATTGAATAAGTCAATCTACAACATAATAAGCTAATAATACCTTCATGTTTTATTACCCTTTTTCAGTAATGCTGCTGTCTGACAATGAATGAAATAGGTACCTGAAAAGCTTGCATGACATGGTAAATATGGCAGGCATCTAGAGGGAAAATAAGGTCATTTAAGAGTGAAAAGTTTTTAATTAATTTTCTAAATTTCTGAAAAGTTAAAAGAGATATGGACTTTTCTTCTTTTAGTTGCCAAAGTTCTTCGAAATTTCTGCTGATTATGACTAAATTTATGTCATATATAAGCTTATCATCAATTAATTTTGGGAGATAGGATATTATTTTAATAACGTCGATAATACTCTATGATGCCGAGAAATGGATTCGCAAGTTGGTGAGAGGATTAATGATTTTCAAAGTTAGGCCATTCTCCACACTCCACAGTACTGAAAAGCCAAAGCTATTAGAAAAGCCACAACACAATTGGTATTGGTCTTTAGTGTGTTTGGTTTACCTTTTGGCAAGCTTATAATCAATTATTATATAAACACCTTCGGACGAAAAGTAGTTAATGCTGGCTCTAATAGCATTTAATACTACATTTAGTCTATCCCACTTCGATCCTAAAGAACTTTTAAGAACACCACGTACCACTTTAAATTTTGAACCAAACACCATCCATTTTCAAAAAACAACCACCTCTTGGCAATCCACTCTTTAAACTAGTTAAAATCACTTAATTGTTTTCAAAATCACTACAAAACATGTTTTTAATCTTTTTAAAACTAATTTTGATGATATAAAAATTACATTTAAAAACATTAATTTTAAGTAATTTTAAACATGTTTTACAACATTTGAAAGTGATTTTGAATTTTGTCAAGTACAAAATCACTTTAAAAAAACATGTTTAAGAGTGATTTTGAAAATGATAAAAATAATTTTAGTCCTTTCATAATCATTCTCAAATAAGTCCTTAAAGTAATTTCAAAATTTACGAAAGTGAATTTGATGTCAAATCCATACTTAGGTTGGCTAACTTGGCTTCCTGGTATCTGTCGGCTTTACTAAATATAAATTCAGCAAATGTGAATGACTATCATCTGGTAGACAGGGTATGGTCGAGATATGCATCCATTAACTTTGGGAATCCTGGAGTTAAGTCAATACAATTAATACAAATTGATAACTATTACAGCAGATATTGAGGGTTGGCAATCAAAAAAAGTATAGATACAAATGGAGACTTCATAGCCGCCCCCAGTTCAACATCCAACAAATTCCGAGTCAATTGTTGAAGAGAAATGAAGAAAGAATATTAGATTATAGGATGCCAGAAGGAAAAAAAAAAAAAAGCATGAAGTCTCTACTCAATGGCGATATTGCATCATTCATTCACAAATGATCAACTGAAAAACCCAGAGGTCTTCAATGGCTCGCTTTGCACGCTAGAACTGCACTACAACAACCAACGGGAGGAAGAAACATACAGCTATTTCGCTTTCGAAAACAATAGCAACTTCTGCAAAAAGCACCTTCGTACAGATTGTTCATGATGGAGACGGAATTCCATTTAGCTAGACATCATCACATGATCAATTGATTGAAGAGCTTGGTTGGCAAAGAACCGGACATCTACATCTGGATCCTCACTGAGTTCAACTAGGCTAGGACGGATAGTTTTTTCCACCACCTGCATTCCAAGATTTATACGATATTATGACAAACGTTGAATCAAATGGTATCAGTTATGAACGGAATGATACAAAAGACGCAAAGTTTACTTACAGGTTGGTCAACTATGGGAATGAGAGACTGCAACACCTTCGCCACATTAAACTTGATATTGGGAACCCTGCAAAATCAAAATTAACAACTGTAAAAGAGCCAAAATAACATGGGACACAAGCCAACTGCTAACACCCATCCATGATTCATTTTTATAGAGATGATTTCCCGCTTCCAGCTTGAGTGAACAATTAATATAATTAAAATTTAAAACAGGAAAATATTTTTATTAACAAAATTTGTCATGTACCTGTCCTTGGAAGAACTGATAACCACAGGTAAAAGCTTTGTGCATGTGATTTCTGAGCCCATAACTGGGGCAAGAAGGGAGACGGCACGAAGAACGGTCATTCGATACAAATAGTGTGGGTTGTTAATCATGTCAAGAACCTGTTTGTGAAACGCCACTTCAGTCGGTGGAATAAAAATTGCATAGATTGTGTGCAGCAGGCAGGGTGAAAGGAGTTCTAGAAATGTGTGTTAGCGTTATATTTTTTCATGACCTCTGGATTATGTTCTTTATATTCAACCGAATTGGAGAAACTTTTATATCCTGTCTGATAGGGGATAGTCCATTAACATTCCAATTTCACTTTCTTCAGATGGCTCATATATTAATCTCATTCAAAAAGGGAAGAGAAAATGTTGCTGTGATTGTGAAATTCATTTGAAACAAACCTGTGGGACAATATGCTGCATTGCCCACTCAGGACCAAACTCTTCAGCAAGACGCTTCAAATTATTAGCAGCTGCATCACGGATTGAGTAAACCTGCAAGAAGCAACCATTGCAATAGGGAAAAAATAAAATAAAAATGAGAACTACGGTAAAAAAATTATTTTCCGATATGTGCACTTTCAGAACATTGTTGACTGTTGAGATCAAAACAATGAAAATCAAAGCATATTTTCTTCATTCGACAATGGTAGGTAATCTTAATAGATGCCTAATCCACTATTTTATGTTCAATTGGCAAAAAAATCATGCATATCTATAAAGACCAGGCAGATCACTCAGAAGTTTGGAATGAAAATAGTATTCTTGACTTTTTGTCAGTAAAAGTCACCTAAAGTAACATTCACTCAGAAGCACGTTATTCATATTAAATATTGACATTTACATGCACTCTTAAACCATAATAAGTCTTATTGGAGCTCAAGAAATACAAACCTTGTCCTGTAACCACTGCATGCAAAGAGCGCCAAGCTTATCGTCAAAAAACCCTACACCCAGCTGACTTGCCAGTAAAGGAATATACTCTATAATTGCTAACCTAACCCTCCAATGCCTATCCTCAGCAAGTTCAACTATGGCAGGTAACAGTGATTGAGACAAGAGATCGATTCCAATAACCTGCATAGCAGGTCTGTGGTGAGATGACAGTAAAATGTATTTGGAGAGAGAGAAGGGCAGAATAGTTAAAGCATGTTTGTGAAGTATAACAGCATCTTAAATTATGACGTTAGTTAATAACCTTTCCATTTCAGTCTCAAGGTTGAAATAAAACAAACCTGATTTACTTGATCAAGCTTGCTAATGATATTGAGGCGCACATCAGGAAATTCATCCTTAAGCAGAGAAAGGAATATTGGAAGCAGCTGTTCAATAGTAGCATCCTGCACGAGCCATCTGAGTGAGATTTTTTATGTCCAGCACAAACAACAATATACCACTAGAAATGCTCCTACAAATACACGTGTGAAGTAGTCGTTCCAAGATCCAGTGTGTACAGAGTAATGATACTCATCACTACAATTTCCAAATAATTTGAATTTTTAATTCAAATCACTTCTTGGCCTTCAAAATACAAATACTAAACAGGATCTAGTTCCCAATTCCCTACTGTTCTTCATAAATACATGTCTCTGAAATTAGCAAACTAATCATCATGCACAGAAATACTAATCCGCAAATTATTTTTTATCACATCACTTGTTGGCCTTCAAATTTCAGAAAAAATAGACAGCACCCAGTTCTCAATTTCTAGCTGGTTACATAGAATTTCACACATAAATATAGGTGTGTCCAAAATCATCTAAGACCTTACATTGTACATAAACATTAATCAGATCACTTTCCTAGTCATCAAAATTCAGAAATTTTAAGCAGCATCCATGATTTAAAGAACAGCCATGATTTACTCACACTCCACAGTGCCCTCCCCCCATCCTCCCAGGAAAAAAAAATTAAAAACAACCAACCAGGCATCAGGCATGGATTCTAAACAAGCTGGCTGAAGGAAAAAAAAGGGATTAAATTCCTCAATTAACTAACAAAAAACAGGCAACACATTTGTGAAAACCAAAATGAAGACTTTGTACCTTTCCCAACACAGGAGCCATACCCATGATAACTGAGGCTAAAGCTGAACGGACATGCTGAGAGGAATCTGATGACAATTCCTGTAGTGATATTTTCTTAGTGCTCAGCATGTAACAGTGCATATATGAAAAGGAAATTTAAACTCTGAAATAGCATATGCACCTTCACGCAGGGAAGAATATGCTGAATTGCCAGCTCTGGACTCAAAATCCGACAAAACTTAGTCACTTTGCCAGCAGCTGCAATACGAACTTCAGCTTCATTGTCTCGAAGCAAGCGCACATAAGCAGGTACCAAATCCGTCCTTACCACCCAAAAAACAAGTTCATACATTAGGAATGATGTAAGAACTAATACAGCACAATTGGCAGAGTGTTCACATACCTTTCTAATATAAGAATTATTTTCCATGTTTACATAGTATTAGGAAAATATACATGTGCTGTTATCTTTTTATTATTGTTGGTATAGAAAATCTGATAATTAAAAATAATAATAATAAATAAATAAATAAGACAAGGCCATATGTGCACATAGGCCAAAGCCAACCAAGGACAGAGACGAGGAGCCACCAAAAAGACGATAGAAACTAAAGTATCTCCAACTGTAATAAGAGTAAAAAGAAAAGGAAATTCGGAAGAACTAGGCAAGCAAAAAGAAAAAGCAACCTCCTTCCAAGAACCCCCTATTATTGAGAAAAAGAGGGAGTAAGGGCTTCCAAATGATAAAGGAGGGTCAATATACATTTCATGGGTTTTATAACATAATTGGTCCAAGATAGCATTCCAACCTTCCACATAGATCAATAACCAACTTTTCTTCATAGATTAATAACAAAATTACCTAGTAGGTTCAGGTCCTACAGCTTCACACAACTCGTATAACTGGTTTGCAACCATGTAACGCACACGCCAAGACTTATCCTACATAAAAGAGAAAGTAGGCAGGGAACAAGAAAGAAATTAGAGCTTGGATAAATTGGGTCAAGGCCATTAGAATGCAAAGCATGTAAATACCACTTTTACCTTTTATCACACACAACAGAGGTGCTCACATTTAGAAATAACTAATCTTTTTAAGAAACAATACTTGCATAATCGAAAGGGATTTACAAAGGAAATGGTAGATGAGATATCCCCTTACACCAAAAGGGTTACAAAATGGAGGCTCCACAAGTGAAGACTTAAGTTAGGCTATAACTAGAAAATAACGAAATATAATGCAGATATATTGACTATAACTTCATTGACATTATCCCTTACCTAGGAAAGGACAGGTTTGAGAACAGAAGTATTTAATTATAAGCTGTGCTTTTTTAAAAGTTGATTCAAGAATCCCTAAGGAGTAAGCACAGCTCAAAAGATTTCAATAGCAACTTAAAAAGAACTTGGACGTCTGTACATCTGGGCAATGCTTACAATTACTAGTAAATTAAATAACTAAACAACAGGACTACAAAGGAAACACAACTCAATACATCCAGGCGTTCATCACAAAGATCTGGAAACCACTGACTGATGTAATTGTACAATACTGTTTGGTCTTTGTTCCAAAATAGATCCTGCTTGATCTGATCATTCATTCATTGAAGATATTTTCCAACGGTATATATGATCTTACGAACAAATAATCCAGGCATACATTTCAAACTATGAAAACCAATAAATTGTGAAAACCCATACCTGAGAGAAGTTAACAATAACTGGAAGAATATGTAAAACACAATCTTGAGGTTCCAATAACTTGCCCAAGGCAGCACAACCCTCAACGGCCAGCAACCTTACAGAATCTTGATCTGTGAAAGATTTGGTGTAAGAAAACAAAATGTAATAAAACAGACAACTGTGTCATGCAAAAAATTCTAAAGAACAATTCCCAAGCTTTTGCAACAAAGAGAAAGATCCATGTTTTTCCCTGTTAGTATCTCACGTGCTGAAAGTCAAAATGAAGCACAGCTACGCTTATACAGCAATGGCCTCAACTCAAGCAATGAGTCTAAACTTCAACCACTAATATAGAACCAGAAAAGTAAATCACGCTCAGGTAATGGATACAGAAAATTACCATCTTGTGTAAGATCCTCAAATATTGTCATGATATCAGTCTTCAGATGAGCAGGTTCAATTGTCGCTGCAAACTTTCCTAGATTTGTTGCAGCAGACCTCCTAACCATGGGCATGTCATCTTGACATAATTGGCCATATATTGACCGTAACTCAGTCTTCAACATCTCTGGAGCACTGGGGTAGGCAATATGAAATAGCCCACATGCAGATACTCTAGCTGTAAACCATTCACCAGCTGCCAATCTCTGGATATATGTCCAAACGTGCGCACATGCACACACACGAAGGAGGGAAAAAAAAACCTTAGATCAGTTGATATGCAAAGAAAGTTTATAACAAAAAAATAAAAGAAAGAAGATGAAAGCTAGAAATTATCAGATTTTTAGGACAAGGGGAACAAAAGAGCAACATAACAGTATTAACTGATAGCTTTCAAAATTGGTTTGACGTTATAAAAGTCTGTCAGTTTGCACTGCATTATTTTGAAAAACCGATTGTTGCATAGAAGTAAAGGCCCATGGGCAAGACTTTAATAACATATATCCCAAAACATTCAATATATAATTGGACGCATCTTTAGCATAAGACATCTTATATTTATGGATACTTCTCAAAGTCACCACTTACTGCAAGTGTCAGATAAAGTAACGGTATACATACCAAAGGAAAGAAGAAAAAAGGAAAAATGTAGTAGAGAGGAACACTGACCTTAACGAGAGGAATGAACCAATCAACTAAATCACTCTCTCTCATCTGGGATCCAATTCTACACAATGACTCCACAGCTTTGTCTCTCACGCATGTTTCCTCAACAGTGCACAGAGTTTCTAAAGGTGGAAGCAAAACGTGGGCATGCTCAACTCCACCAACATAAGGGATGAACACTCCCAACTCCTCGGCCATTGCAAGAAGCACCTCATCATCGTCATCATTGTTTTCACTCAGAAATGGGATCAATTCTTTACGAGTTCGCTCCTCTCCAAGAGCACGGGCAATTGTGGAAAGTCTCCGAATGGAGTTCAACCGTAGCTGAATGTCGTCATTCTTCAGCTCATCAATAAGAACAGCTATCGGATATAGCGGCTCGTCAACCATAGACATCTTATTCAGCGCTTTCTTGTAAAACTAAAGACCAGGTGGGGGGAAAAGAAAACCGGTTCACAGCTACAAAAAGACGGCTTCCAAATAAGAATCACATACTGGATGATGGGGAAACAATAACAACAGATATCAAAATATATTATATATATATATTTAATTATCATGAAATATAGCATAAGAACGAAGAAACGACCCACCGTCCCAAAAAAACCTGACGTAAAGAACAGTGGCCAAGCGCAACTTTACCCGTAGAGATGGATAAAAATGCCTTCCGGACGTTCAAAATAAGGAAAGTGGATAAAATGAATGCTACAAACGATCTCCAATAACTAGATGGAAAACATTGATTGCACTAGAAATTTTGAATGCTTTGTTGTTGTTATTTATAATCCTCGACTTCCAAGAAAAGGTAACAAGTAGAAATGAACAAATCAGATCGCCAATCAAAGATCTGAGGGCAAGATAGGACAAGGCTAAAGAACCACAGAAAACGGTAAAAACGTCCAAACAGTGAGAAGAAATAACGCAGATTCAGAGGTCCGAACCCTAAGAACGGAGTTATGCAGATAGAAAGGTGAGAATCAAAATTCTCAATCCATAACGTGGACGGCGCGATTGAATTAATGTCTTGTTCCTTGAAACTTAAGGTATGCTACAAAGAGAATTCGATCTCACTATTCCCTTCCTATCAACGACGAAGTGAAGAAGTGAAATTCAGATTAAACAAAACGTGCTCGAACGAAGAACGGAGAATTGGAAATGAAAAGAAAATGGCAGAGGAAAGTGGAAAAGTGAAAGCGACTCACCTAGATCAATGCCCTTGGCTGGCCGAGCTTCAGGAACCTGTCGTCGGAGAGAAAATAGAGAGAGAGAGACCACAAGGAGAAGAGAACGAGGACAATCGAGGCTTTTGTTTCGACACTCCCCGATCTGGAATTCCATAATAACGGAACTATAAGCTTTTTAAGGGCCGGCCCATCAATCACGTATCTGCCAGTACAAATTTTAGTATATTGGGCTTCGAGCCCAACTATTTGTGTTCACTACTCATGGGCATAAGCCGGTGCTTTTGGGCTGCTTATTTTGTTGCAGCCCAAATGTGTTGTGTTCATGGTCCATGGTTCATGGGCCTTCTTACATATGTATTTAATTTACAGTAATAGCTATTTTCAAGAACATCAACTTTTTTTTTTGTTCAACGATATGGACATCTATATATGCAAATTGAAAAAATAATGTTGCTAATTTGCTACAAATCATAATTTCTCTAGGCAAGGGATTTCGATACACGTTGATTTCCATTTTTGTTCACTAAGCCACTATCAGTGAACAAAAATAGAAATAAATTACATCGAAATTCCCTACATACTTGATAAGCTAATTTTTGCTTTCCTTGTTTTGTACCTTCGGTTACTTAATTATTCCCTTTTCTCTGTTGTTATCCCTTTGCCATTTCTCTCTCCTTTCTGTTATTTTGTTTTCCTATTATTGTATACCAGGTGGCATTTTATGATTAATTAAATATTGTTGCTTGGGTCTCTGGTTTTTCATGTCGAACCCTTTGAAAATTTGTCTCTTCGTATTATGTATTTTTTGCTCTAACATGGTATTAGAGCTTTAGGTTTTCTTTTTTATGGTGTCAAGTTCAGGAAAATCAGAGGAATAATTTGTCCAGTCAATGACGTCTCTTCCAGGTACCACATCTTCTACTCTGCCACCAATCACTCTTTTTGTGTCTTCACCATCTTTTACCCCACCCGCAACCCAACAGATTCCCTCTTCATCTATTCAAAATCCGATTTTCCCTCCTCAAATACATTCCTCTTTTCCTTTTAACTATGGTCCATCACCACACCCTTATCATCCAATGTACACTGGCTCTCCCACAAACTTTCCCTATCCACCCCAAATACCATAGTTTCCCCTCATTCATCCCATGGTCAACTACCAAATCCTCTTTCAGCATTATCTTCTTCTCAATCATCGGCTGCTAACTTTCCTCACATGTCTCAGTCTCTTACTGTTAAGCTTATAGATTTAGACTATCTACTATGGAAAAACCAACTCCTTAATTTGATCATGGGCTATGGTCTAGAGAGTTTTATTGTTGGTACTTTTCTCCAACCTCCTAAGTACTTAGACCCTCAAAGAACACAAATATCCATACTTTTCTTTATGGAAAAAGTGCAATCGGACTATCATGAGCTAGTTCTACTCCTTTATCAATGAAGATAAAATGGGTGAGATAGTTGGCCACTAATCTGCATTTGAAATTTGGGAGGCTCTGCGCACTGTTTATGAATCTTCTTCTACAACACGCATTATGGATCTTCGATCTCAAACTTTAAAAGATCAAGAAGGATAGACTGACAGTATCACAATACTTGGCTCAAATCAAAGATGTTGTGACAAATTTGCTGCTATTGGTGAACCCCTGTCATACGGTGATCATCTTGGCTATATTCTCGATGGGCTTGGAAATGAATATAATCTGTTTGTAACTTCTATCCATAATAGAACCGATCGCCCATCCATCACTGAAATTTGCAGCCTCCTTATTGCCTATGACTCCCGATTGAAAAAACAAACAGCAACAGATCACCTCCAACTTATTCAAGCCAATATTACTCATCTCTTCATCAATTCCCAAAATCGGTGTCCACGATGACAACAACATAACAGGTCTTCTATTCGATCCCCTACACCTTCAATGGGCTATTCTTCTTCCCCAAGTATTCTTCCCAACTCCCCTTTACTTTCATATAGTCCTATGGATCATGGTTTTGCTAGCCCTCTTTCTCGAAACCAAAAATGGCCTCCCAATCAATTTTACATATCTTCAAATTGTCCTCAATGTCAGATTTACAACAAATTTGGCTACACCACCCTCTCTTGTTATAACATAGATAATCCAAGATACCAAACCTTAAATTCCCCTTAGGCTCATTTGCTCAAGCCTCCCATATCCCTAATCAGTCCCTGTACTATGTTACCCCTTCTCCCATTCTAAAAACCAATCATCCAAATGAAGGTTGGTACATGGATTCAGGAGCTACACGTCAGATGACCCTTGACTTATGCAATATTCAGCAACCCTTCCCATATTACGGTGGTGAACAAATTGTGATTGATAATGGTAAGTTTCTTCCTATCTCTCATATTGGTTCTTCTGAATTCTTGTCTCCTTTTTCCAGTACTTTTGTCCATCTTCATTATGTTCTTCATACTCCCTCTATCTCTCATAATCTAATTAGCATTGGTAGATTATGTTATGATAATCATGCTTATGTTGAATTTTTTCATGATTTCTTTGTTATGAAGGATCTTCGAACTCATAATCCCCTTCTTCAGGGCAAACTTGATGGTGGCCTCTACAAATTGTCTCTTCCTTCCGCTGCCACTTCTCCATCAAATCCTCTCATCCGTCCTACTACATTCGTTTCAACCTTCACAGATATCTCTTTATGGCACCGCCGATCCATCAATTCACATTGTCAAGTCTGTTTTATCGAAATGTAAATTGAAGTTTAAAAACAATGATGTCCCTCTGTTTTGCAAGTCTTGTCAAATGACTAAAAGCCATCGTTTACCTTTTCCTAGTTTTGTTTCTCGTGCTTCCTCTCGCTTTGAACTTGTTTATTCTGATGTCTAGGTTCCTTCCCATGTGAGTTCGGTCGATGGAGATGAGTACTTTATTATATTCATTAATGCTTTCTCTTGTCTCACATGGATATATACACTAAAAACTAAATCTGAGGTTGTGACCTGTTTTACTTAATTTCATGCCATGAGTTTAAACCAATTTTCTATCACTATCATGTCTATTCAAACTGATGGAGGAGGAGAGTTTCAAGCTCTTTCACCCCTACTAACCAAGTATGGGATTCTTCGTCGAATGTTGTGTCCCTACACTCCACAACAAAATGGCAATGTTGAAAGGAAAAATAGACATGTTGTCGAGGTTGGTCTATCCCTGCTTGCTCAATCCTCTGTCCCTCATAAATTCTGGTCATTTGCTTTTAACATCGCTATTTATTTCATCAATCGCACACCTACACCTACTATTGAAAACAAGTCTCCTTATAAAGTTTTTTATGACAAACTTTCTGATTATAACCTACTCAAGGTTTTTGGCTATGCATGTTTTCCCTTCCTTTGTCCCTTTAATGATAATAAGCTTCAATTTCAATCTCATGAATGCGTTTTATTGGGCTATACCTCGGTTTACAAAGGATATCTTTGCCTTCACATCTCATTTGGTCGCATTTATGTATCTAGGCATGTCATCTTCAATGAAATCAGCTTTCTGATAACTTGTAGAAATACAAGTTATTTATGCTGTTTTATTTAGATATTGCGACAAAAAGAAAGGAAAGTTGCGTCGATAGTATAAGAATTGGCTAAGAAATATGAAAATTATAAAATATCGTGAAAACACCCACTAACCCCATTGCGATGGCGAAATAGAATGTTCCAGTCTATGTTTTCCAGGAAATAAGTCACCGCATGCATTAATTGCTCAAGGACAAAATGTACAACGCATCTTCATCGCATGCGCCAACCAATCAAGAACCGATCAAGAGATTTTACAGAGAAAATCTGGGAGATCGACGAGACAAGGCTAAAAAGTGAGTTCCTCCGCAAATTAACGCATGCGGTGACCTATTTATTGCAAAACAGAGACTAGAACATTCTATTTCACCATCGCAATGGGGTTAGGGGGTGTGTTTACGATATTTTATAATTTTTGTATTTTTGAGCCAATTCTTATACTATCGACACAACTTTCCTCTCTTTTTGTCGCAATAGCTAAATAAAACAGCATAAATAACTTGTATTTCTACATGTTATCATATGCAGTGATGTATCTATAGTGCCGAATCTGATACTTCTATGTTTTTGTTTCGAAATGGTGGCTCTTTGGTTATTTTCCTTATTTATGTTGATGATATTATTGTCACAAGAAATAACTCTCATCTTATATAACACTTCATTTCATGTCTACACAATCAACTTGCTCTTAAAGACCTTGGCGATTTATCCTTTTTCCTCGGCATTCAAGTTGTTCATTCTTCTACTATGATGCATTTGTCTCAGAATAAATACATTCATGACCTCCTGGATCGTGCCAATATGTCCGACTGTAAGCACATTCATTCTCCTATGGCATTTGGCATTCGTTTTCTCTCACTGAAGGTGCCCTTTTGGAAAATACATCTGAATATAGAAGCTTGATGTGTGCTCTTCAATATTGCACTCTTATTCATCATAATATTAGCTTCTGTGTTAACAAGCTTTGTCAATTTATGCACGCTCCCACATCTTCCCATCTTCAAGCAACAAAATGGTTACGACGTTATCTCAAGGGAATTGCTTATCATAGTCTTATGCTGTCCAGATCCCCTGTGTTGGCTTTAACCTGCTATACCGATGCTGATTGGGGTAGTTGTCCTGATGATCGACGAAGTTCGAGTGGGTTCTGTGTATTTTTGGGCTCGAGTGTTATTTTGTGGTGCTCTTCCAAACAAAAAGTTGTCTCCAGATCAAATGTTGAATCTGAGTATCGGGGCCTATTGAATGCTACTGTAGAATTGTTGAGGATCCAATCTATACTTTCTAAAATTTGGAGTTGATACTCTGTCAACTCCCCAGCTGTTGTATGATAACCCGAGTGCTACTTACATGGCTGCAAATCCCGTTCTTTACAATCGTACTAAGCATCTTGAAAATTGATCTACACTTTATCAGAGAAAATGTGGCTTGTAAGCAAATCTCTGTGAAATTTGTTCCATCCGAGGATCAGCTTACTGATATTCTGACCAAAGCATTGCCTAGTCCTCGATTTCCCAACCTCAAAACTAAGCTCACAGTCATTGCAACTCCTCGTTCGCTTGCGGGGGAATGATAAGCTGATTTTTGCTTTCATTTTTCTGTACCTTTGTTGCTTAATTATTCCCTTTTCTCTGTTGTTATCCCTTTGGCATTTCTCTCTCTTTTCTGTTATTTTGTTTTCCTATCATTGTATGCCATGTGGCGCTCCAGATTAATTAAATATTACTGCTTGGGTCTCTGGTTTTTCACGTCGAGTCCTCTGAAAATTTGTCTCTTCGCATTCTGTATTTTTTTCTCTAACAATACTATATACAACTATATAATCGTTCACAATATATTTTTCTAATCTTTTATGAGCGGATCTCCTGGTTTTTTGTGACATATACTATTGCATATTTTTTTGTCATATTCAAAATGACTCTTAAATATGTTTACAATAAGCCCAAATAAATTCAATATTTAATTTTACATTTTTATAACATAATTTTCATGTCATCAAAATTGATTTTAAATTATTTAAATAACATTTCAAAGTAATTTTAGACATAAGAGATTAAAAATTGTTCGCTATTTCAATATCAAAACCACTCTAAACATGTCCTTTAAATGAATCTAGTTAAACTAATCAAATTAAACCGATCAAAATAGTTATAATTTTTAATTTGTACAAAACCAAAGCAATCCAAACTTTGTAATTCAAAATGGCCAGTTTTGAAGTTGTCAGTTGGGTTTCTCTCTGTTTTTCTATTATGGTTTGCACCCGCATGGACCATTCTCTAGGGAGAATGGGGCATGGACTTTAGCCATAAAGCAATCTCAAAACCTTTTCTTTTTTAAGACGATTGTTTCACTATTTATTTTAGGAGTGGAATTGTGAAGTCATAAGGTTCATTGGATAAGGAGTTAATGAAGCATGAAATTGATATTTTTAAATCATAAATCTACGAATTCCTTGGGCCAAACAAAGAGTGGAGTTTGTAGTTCAATTCCACTCCTCTACCTCCAACTGTTTGAGCTAAATTTAGTGGTTATCCCATTTAAGACCAATACCGACAAATAAGGGGGGAAAATCCATGCTTACTCGGTCTCTGTTTCAGCCAGATAATTACCGAAAAAGCATGGAATTGATGGTCTTTTCACACCATTGGTGGCCAGAGTTCCAGAAACACATCCATAGCCATTTTGACATTCAGAATCTGGTGAAGTAGGTACGTTTAGGAGGATGGAATTGAATAGGTTTGTAATGGATTTTTATTCCAAGCCCATGTCTGGATTGAGCGTTTTGAACCCAGTTTATGATAACAAACTCATCTTCTTCCAACAGTCTTCAACTCAACCCCCTTTTTCATTGTTTCGACGCTTCACGGTTCCATTCTCTGCTTTCGATTCCCCACTCATTCCAACGCCTCTCATATTTCCGATAATCCTAGTTACATTCCCGACCTTCTAAACAGCCCCACAAGCTAGCCATCAAGGAATAACACCCGGCTGATCTACATCGATCCCACCAGAAGCGCTTCTTGGTTACATGGAAAGTCCGCCTTTAACCAAAAAGAAATCTCCAAAAAAAGAAAAGAAAAAAAATCTTGTATAAAAAAATTGTTCTTTTTTCTGGTGTTTGTCCTTTGGGGATTTTTCTGGGATTTTATTCCCTTTTTTCCGTTGTTGGTCGCAGCCAGATCTTCACCGAGAAAGTACAATTAAAAAGTTTTGTACAAATGGGCTATCTATACAAACCCAAAACATCTTATATATTATTTCTGGCAATTACTCATGCACGGTATGGGAGGACAATCCAATAACAAGATGAACAATATACAATCAAATATAACGGGCTTCAGCTTGCTGAAGTATATAAGAACATGGAGTGATGCTGTTGCATCATAAATGTACTAAACAATCTCTCTCAAAACATCCATCTAGAAGCAAAATAAATGTAACATCATACCACAGCCATACATAACCTAATCCTTACAAAATTATACCATTATGTACACTCCCTCTCACATATGGCCCCAAGAGCTTTGATGAACAAATTCTAGTGTCCATCTAAAGCACATGTATGACCTTTTCGATGACCCGTATCGACCTTATACACAGGACGGGTCCATTTAAGGTACCCGCGAGAAAAATACAAGAGGGCATAAGTTAGCCAAACTGAGATCTCAATCTTTTTGAATGATATCAGACAACCCAGTGGAGTCAACTGTGGCATGGCATCCTATCAAGCCTCAATTTTTTATGCCAACGAATCTTAAGAATCGAGTCCAACAACCACCATCCTCCTTTTTAACTTTAAAGTCCTCTGGTGCCTTAAAATTTGCCTTCTCACTGAGCTCTTCAAATGCATTCAGGAGATTTTGCAGCCTTGCAACAAATTCAATGAGAAGTGAAGCAAATGTTGCCAAAGATAAGGAGCTTGCACTTTCATATACTTTCGACTCTCGTTCATTAGGCACCGTGTCCATCAAAAACGATAGGCGTGGCCATGAAACCAGGTTTTTGTTAAAGACACTATCTGTGGATACCCATTCTGTCATGGGAGGATGGATGCCGATGCTTGAGTGTTGAGCATCCAACGTCTCGTTCAAGGATTCAATTACCAACTGTTTGTTATGATCATCTTTGCCATCAATAAAATGTTGAAGATCTTCATGTTCCCTGTGCTGTTTTCCAGTTCTCCAACTAGCTGAATTGACCAGCATCTCTGATTTCTCATCAATCTTCATTTGTAAAGTTTCTGCAGCATCATGAACATCGAAAAGCATGTCATTTGAGCTCAATTTTTCCATCTTTTCTACTTTACTTCCAAGCGCACGTAAGAACTTAGCTCCCTCGGTGCCAACCCTCTGAAGCTCCTTTGCAAAAACCTTTCTCTTCTCTGGTGGAGCCTGTAATACAAACTTGCAAGATCTAGTAATCTATAAATATTGGTTGCCCAGCGGAAGAGTCATCAAGCATATTTAATTATTGCCATTTTAACACCCAGCTAGCAGAAAAGCAGATCAACAGCCAAGAATCATCAAAGTTATAGATATCAAAATATTTCTTTTTAGAATTTTAAATCTAAATCACCATGCTTAGCTGTAAAACAAGTAGAAACACAAAGTTATGTGCATGCAGAATGAAGTCCCTCCCCCATTTTCCAAATGAAAAAAAGCAAATGGCAATGTCAAGAAAATTTACAGGTAAGGGAATTCAAAGGCAAAGACTCTTTAAACTACACCCCATCTACAATTTTTTCTTTAGAAAAATGCCTATAATTTAAAATCAGTAATTGAATGTGCAGGTTATAACAAACGTCAAATTCAACTAAACTATACAACAATGGGGCGGCCACAAACAACTATGATAGGACAGTTTACGTATCAATGTCTCTCAGTGGTCTTTCTTCATTCTTTTACAAGAGATGAAGACTTTTATCTCTCTCATTAGACCCTCACAGAAATCAGTTGCAATAGAGAACAACTACAAAAATAAGCTCTAATCACCTGGATTTCTGAAAGAATACAGCCATGCATTGCCATAACCATAAACGCGCAATGCCTAAGAGCACCACTCACTTTGACATAGTTATACCATGGATAATTGAATGTCTTGTAAGGGCCATGCGGTGGCTCCCAGGAGGCAAAGTCCAACTACAAAACAATAAGCCTCAAGTAAAACCTTCTCGTAAGATGTCATCTATTAAAAATGTAAGTAAGAACCAATACCAAGGTGTCCTCCTGACTCGAGGACTGCACAGCCGATCTATAAGCATTATATACAGGGTCATCAGAAGCCTGATATGTAAGAATTTTTGAGGATACTCTCTCATATTCCACACACTGGAGGTATTCATTAACAACACCTGAACAATACTTTGAAGGAAGTAATGATATGAACATATTATCACAGATTAAAAAGCATGAGAAAGTGCAAAAAAACTTCTTTATAAAATGAATAATAGAATTGATCTTGCCTTCCACAGAAGAAGCAACGTTCTTGAAATTTTTCACAACCAATTTGTGTAGATCCTCCCCTGCCCAAATCGGTAATATACATATATTCACTAGTAAGCACATGCAAGCACCGACGCCAATAAGTAGTAATCGATAAAAGGCCGTTTCGAAAAATGACGATGTACTTCCAGATACCAACACGATGCAAAATGTCAACAGAAATACCCGGAACCCATATTCATACATCTTCATCGGCGGATACAATTTGCAATAGCTTGCGAAAAATCCTAAAGTAATGAAATCAAATTTTAATTCAAGAATCAATACATCATAATCTCATAACACACAGATTAATTATTGCTGCTAAGAACTCATACCTGCAAGGAATATACTGATTACGATTATAACTTCTTTAAACGGCCCAGCTGATACAGATAACTCTGCAATACCAAGAGCAAGTCCACCGGCTGAGAATGTTCCCAATGCACGATTAAACCCTTTACTCAACGTTGCCCCTACAGAAATTAACACAATTACTCCCTTGAAAGAAGAAATTGATACAATAAAACCACAAAATCCCCAACTGGATGTAAATTGGGGGAACGAAAAAATCATCAGCCATACCAACGCTGAACTCGAAAACGACGACGACAGTGAGAATAGCCCAGATTGAATACTGGCCTACTTCTTTCAAAGGCTGTCGAAAGAAAATGACGAGAGAAGCGAGCGCAAGCGACAGCCCCATCTTCGCGGCGAAGAAGAACTTTCGGGGATCTGAGCAGCCCATTTCGTACAACTTGATGGTAGTATCATGAAAGCCTTTCCATAAGTTGGTGACCGCATCGGAAACTGTACGGAAACAACGACATTTGACATTGTCGCTGGTGCCGTCGTAGGTACTCAGGCCGAAATCAGAATAGCCCTTACGAGATAAGAGTTTTTCCCTGTTCTGGTCCAGAAAACTCTGCCGGATTGATCCGTATTTTCCTGCCATCTCTTCATCAACAATCGAAAACCGGTTCACAGCTACAAAAAGACGGCTTCCAAATAAAAATCACATACTGGATGATGGGGAAACAATAACAAAGATTATATATATATATATATATTTAATTATCATGAAACATAGCATAAGAACGAAGAAACGACCCACCGTCCCAAAAAACCCTGACGTAAAGAACAGTGCCCAAGCGCAACTTTACCCGTAGATATGGATAAAATGCCTTCCGGACGTTCAAAATAAGAAAGTGGATAAAATGAATGCTACAAACGATCTCCAATAACTAGATGGAAAACATTGATTGCACTAGAAATTTTGAATGCTTTGTTGTTAATTTATAATCCTCGACTTCCAAGAAAAGGTAACAAGTAGAAATGAACAAATCAGATCCGCAATCAAAGATCTGAGGGCAAGATAGGACAAGGCTAAAGAACCACAGAAAAACGGTAAAAACGTCCAAACAGTGAGAGAAATAACGCAGATTC
The DNA here is from genome assembly GCF_009727055.1 of Benincasa hispida. NCBI lineage: Eukaryota > Viridiplantae > Streptophyta > Magnoliopsida > Cucurbitales > Cucurbitaceae > Benincasa > Benincasa hispida. The sequence goes on along the minus strand of NC_052355.1, from coordinate 41,004,328 downwards.
AGAGGTCCGAACCCTAAGAACGGAGTTATGCAGATAGAAAGGTGAGAATCAAAATTCTCAATCCATAACGTGGACGGCGCGATTGAATTAATGTCTTGTTCCTTGAAACTTAAGGTATGCTACAAAGAGAATTCGATCTCACTATTCCCTTCCTATCAACGACGAAGTGAAGAAGTGAAATTCAGATTAAACAAAACGCTGCTCGAACGAAGAACGGAGAATTGGAAATGAAAAGAAAATGGCAGAGGAAAGTGGAAAAGTGAAAGCGGACTCACCTAGATCAATGCCCTTGGCTGGCCGAGCTTCAGGAACCTGTCGTCGGAGAGAAATAGAGAGAGAGAGAGAGAGAGACCACAAGGAGAAGAGAACGAGGACAATCGAGGCTTTTGTTTCGACACTCCCCGATCTGGAATTCCATAATAACGGAACTATAAACTTTTTAAGGGCCGGCCCATCAATCACGTATCTGCCGGTACAAATTTTTGGGCTTCGAGAAATATAACCCGCGGGTACGGTAACTGATTTGAAGATGGGAGGGGATTTGGTGATGATGAGGCTGGCGGTGACGGCGTTCGAAATTTTTTTGCTTAATAAATACATAATATGTTCTTTCAGGAAAAAAAAAAAAAAAAACATAACGGGTAAAATATAACCCGCGGGTACGGTAACTGATAACGTTCAACGAATTGGCTCCCGGAAAAAGAAAAACAATTTAAATAATATTTAACTGACTCCTCAGGTAACCGCCAACTAACCCAATAGTGACACCTTCATACGTCGCATTTTCGGATATATACCATTTTTCTTTGGTAATGGACATTTGTACTTTGTTATTCCTACGTTATATAAATTTAAATTCCATGTATAGAAAAAATATCAATCTATTTATAGAAATAATAATAAAAAAAAATGATTGTTAAACTTCTATCAATATTTATTAATGATAAATTTTTATCAATTTTTATTATTGATAAATTTCAACCAGTCTCTATCAAAAAATATTTAAATGTTGTTATTTATGTAAATAGTTTTTTTATTTTTCTACTTTTAAAAATCTCCCTATACCTATTTTAAAAAATTGTACATTAAAGCTCGTTAGTTCAATTCTTAGCTAAATTTAAAAAACAAAAACTAATTTTTGAGAGCTACTTTTTAAATTTTCAACATATGGTTTGATTTTTCCAGACTATTGATGAAAAGTATATAACAAAAGTAGAATTTTGGAGGTATGAGTAATGTCCACAAACTTATTTAAAAAAAAAAAAATCGTTACCAATCGGGACCTAAAACATCTAATAAATTTTTAAAGTCTTAATTTTGTGTCGAGTAATTTTTAAACTTTTAAAGTTAAGTTTAATAAGTAACTAACAAATTCAATTTTTTTATTTAAAAAGTAATTATTCTATCGAAGGTAAACTTTTAATTTTTATGTTAAATTTGTAATTTTGAAAATTGAATAATCAAATAAACAAAATTCTTGATAATTTAAAGTTGCATTGAATGTCATTCTTATCATATATTCGATCATCAACTTAAATTTGTGTTGAATGTTATTCTTATTCTATACTCGATCGTCAGTTTAAATTTGTGTACTCTCACTTGTGAAATTTATATTTTGGTGACTTTTATAATTATTGTTGTTATTAAAGTTGAGGGAGGGTAATATTTTTACCAATTCGCATATTTAAGATGTCTTCTATGAAAACATAGGAACATGTATGTAATAAAATATTTCTCAACTGTCCAAATCACTAGTTTACTTTGTATTTTAAAAAGATAATGTGTTTTATCAAAGTGGACAAAAAATAATCTGACAAAACTTTTTGTCTTTTTGTCAAAGCCATGGATCAAAAGACAAATTTCATCAAAAAAAAAAAAAAAAAATACATTCATCTATTAAGATATGTACAAATTTTCTATGCTAACTTTTTTTATAGGGATAAAAGCTTTTAATTCAACCCTTATAAAAAGTAGGAAGTCGAGCCATCCATCCTTAAAATGATAATTCATATCTTATTCATTCAATTATATCTCAATTTGTAGACAATTTGATACATGCACATCTAATATTATAATTTATCTTTTTTAGTCACCAATTTAATACTACGTCGATTGCATGTATTGTATAAAGTGGAAAACAAAATATTGGAAGATTTGATTACCTCTTAACAAAAATTATTTTATCGTGCGGATGCCACAAAAAATATGGATAATTTTTTTTCTTTTAACGTGTGGGTCCGGAAAAAAATAGGGTTAACTTTTTTTTTTTTACGGTCTAGAATAATTTAGGTTATTGGATAAGATGTTTTTTTTTTTAAAAAAAAAAAGGTTCTTTTCACGTGAATTAGAGATAAGATGTGATTTAAAAGAATATGTTTTTTTTTTTTTTGTGAATTAGAGATAAATTTTAATGTTTTTTTATTTTTTTTCTTTTAACATGTGAATGCAAAAAATATTAGAAAATATAATTTTTTTTTTTTTTTTTAACGTGTGAATGCTAAAAAATGAGAGAGAATGTGATTGTTTTTTATTTTTTATTTCTTTTAACATGTGAATGCCAAAGAAATAAGGGAAAATGTGACTCTTTTTTTTTTTTTTTTTTAATCTCTCTCTTAACATGTGAATGCTAACAAAATAAGATTTTTTTTTCTTTTCTTTTGAGGTGTAAATGCTAAAACAACAGGGGGTTTTTTATTTTTAAATCTACTATTTTCTAATGTGAGTGGTAGGTCTTTAGATAGCATGATCATTTTTTAATATATATATAATAATTTTTTAAACATGAAGTAGAGATAAAATATAATTCGTTCAGTATTTTCTTTTAACGTAGATTAGAGATTAAAATGTGATTTTTGGAAAAGTCTTATTTTATAATTTAGATATGAAATTACCTAAGACATCTTATAACCATCAACTAAAAGGGATGATATAGAGAAAATTAAGGTCCATTTGATAACATTTTTTTTTCTAAATAATTAAGTCCATAAACACTATTTCCACCTCAAAATTTCTTCATTTGTCATCTACTTTTTACAAACTATTTAAAAAACCAACTCAAATTTTAAAAATTAAAAAAGTAACTTTTAATTTTTTTTTTTTCTTAACATAGTTAAGAATTCAACCACTGTACTTAAAATGATGAAAAATAGACAATTTTTTAAAAACCAAAAGCTCAAAACGAAATTGTTACCAAATACGATTGAGAAGTTTCTTAGATTTTATGTTAGAGTGTTTAGTTGGAAACTCTATTATTATTGTTATTAATGTTATTTAAAATGTGTTTAAGAAGCAATTTCATTCACTTTCAAAAATTAAATAAATATCATACACTATTTTGATTATCTCAATTGCATCTAATATGGGCTTCGTTTCTTGAAAATTTTGTCGTCTCACTTGCTGAAAATGCATATAATATAAGAGAGAGATATTTGAGGGTGAACATGTGATGGACATTCACGCACATGTATAATCATTTCCAAACTCTATGGGTGTCTACAAATTTCCATAATTTAGGAATCTTTTATTATTGTGGTTGTCGCTCATTATTATTATTATTTCGTTTGTTAGTATCATTGAGGTAGAGAATCAAACTATATTTAAAATGTCAATTAACTTCGTACATTTCGAATTGCATTCATTTTATACATGTCATTTAGATATCTAACCATAAATTACGAATTGCATTCATTTTATACATGTCATTTAGATATCTAACCATAAATTTTTATGTGGTAATTTTTTCCTTTGTGATTTTAATTTCATATTCGATATATTAATGAAGTTTGTACTAATGTTAGTTGATGAAGTTTAAAAAATAACTAACAAATGCTCAAACTTTTAAATTTTGTATCAATTGGATCTCTCGACTTTTAATTTCTATCAATAATAACAAGTTAATTGATTCATTAACATATTTTAAAATTCACAAATATTTTTTACACAAAATTAAATCATGTCATTAATAATATTCGTAGACGCATAGTTATGAATTTTGTATCTTCTACATTTGTGGTTTTACAAAAGTGTACGTGATTGAAAGTTTTTATAAATGTGTTAGATACATTTTGAAATTTCATGACCTATTAAACACAACTTTAAAATTTCACGAACTTTTATCTACTTATTTTTACCACATAAATTGCATATATTAAAACTATAAATTAATCAAGATATTTACTAGTTTAGTTTATGAAGTTTCAAGTCTGTGTTCTATACTCTTTAGAAAAATGTTTAGTATGTCATTGATCTTTCAATTTTATATCTAATAAATTTCTATCATAAAACTTTCAATTGATATGTTAGATATAATATTAAAATTTATGAATAATGGAACCTATCATTTAAATTGAATATGTCAGTAGACAAGTGAATTTTAAAAAATATATATGTCAAATAGGATCAACGACCTATTTATACAAAATTGAAAATTGTAGATCCCACTTAATAATCATTGGGCATTTCAAAAATAAGGTAATTATAATCGATACTTTTGCTTGTTAATTTAGTTGTTTTTTAAAATCAAAATTTTAGAATTGTTTTTTTTTTTAAAAAAAAAAAACAGAACATGTTTTTTTTTTTTTAATTTTAAATTTATATTTGGTTAAGCATTTATGTGTTTAATTAGGAAAGATGGAAATCATAGTTAATAAGTTGTATGAAAATAAAAACATGTTTTTTTTTTTTATAAAATTAAAAAAAAATCAAATGATTATTAAACAAATTTTTAGGGATATGTTGGATATAAATTATAAATTAAGATTTTATTAAACACTTTTTAAAATTCGTAAACTTAATTTACATTAAATTGAAAGTTATAACCCATTCGAATTGACTTTAAAAAAAAAGTGTTTTTTAAAAAAACTCATTTTTTATTTAAACGTTTTTTATGAAAAGTGTTTAAAATACATTTAATAATTATTTTGAGTGGTTGTCAAATACTCTATTTTTTTCCAAAACGACTTATTTTTTAAAATTAAATATTTGAAATGGTATTCTAAATATACCTTTAATCTATTGTACACTTTTTAAAATTTGAAACCGTCTTTAACACATATAATAAAAGGTTCATTAACTAAGCCAGTACAAACAAACAGATTTAAGGACTAGACTTAAAATACGACGAATACATCCATCCCATCATTTTTTTAACGATTTATAAGAAACGAAAATCTGATTTTTAATTTTAAAGTTAATTGTACAAGCACCATACCAATTGAACTAGTTCGTTTTGTCCATCGAACTCTAATTACGAGCATGGTTTAAAACTTCCATCGAAATCTTGAAATTTTGATTGGGAATTTTTTTGTTTTTTTCCCAACTTTGACGAAATTTTGAGAAAATTTCGAGGTTTCAAGAATATTTTGATTCGCCCTATTTCGAGAAAATTTTGAGATTTTGAAAATATTAAGATTCGCCCCATTTCAACTAAATTTCAAGATTTCGAGAAAAATTTGAGAAAATATGAACATTTATAGAAAATTTTGATTTTTTTTTTATTAACTGCGTAAAGCCAATTCATGTTTTTCAATTTTATGATCCTCATTGCACACAATTTTATAGTTTCACACACCAATATCATTTTCGATAAATAATAGATCATTTTTATGTGCTACTTTTTTTAATTTCCAATTTTTTTCAATTTTTAGCTTTATTTTTTTTACCCAAACTTTCATTTCAAAAGAAATTGAATTTGAAAAAACCACAAAAAATAACCTATATTTTTCTCTAACCTCATTCAAACCTTTTTTTTCATTAAATCTCATACCATTATACCTAAAAAATGAATTGATGTGAGTTATTTTTTCTTTTACCAACCAAAATTTTCATAATTTTCATATCTTTCACCTCAAAATATTCATAAATTTTATATTATTTTATAATTATTTTTTTCATTTCTGTTTTAAATTTCTACTCTCGTATCAATATTTACATATATATTTATAATAGACATCTAAATATTGTTTTACTATATAAAAATTGTGATTAAAAATGGTTAGTAATAGTATAATTAAGTCACAATGAAAGTTTTATTAATTAATTATATAAATTTCAATAAATTTTTCTTGAAAATTTCATATTATTAATATTTTCATAAAATTGAGAGTATATATCTATCCACATCAATATCTCCTCGATTATGAGTTATATGAAAACAAATTGGATGACGACACGAGGACATTTAAGCCTCATTAATTAATTATTATTAACACGTCATAATTTAGAAAAACCCAAACAATCAACAATGGAAAGGTTTGCAATAAGTGGCACATCATATTCAAATGCCACGTTATGATTTAAATAATCAACGTCAGAAATGAAACGACGTCGTATACCAATAGACCGAGACGGTGATTAGACATGGCATGTGAGATGTGGTGAAGCAATGATTTTGCAATATCTTAAATTACACCAATTTACCTTTTTTCTTTTATACCGAGACTAACAACCAGCTTCAAAGTTAAATTTTCTTATAAGTTGAGTTATGCTAACACAACTCCAGTCGTTGAATTTAATTTGATAGACATAAAATTTAAATTTATATCTAATAGATAAATTAATTTTAATTTATTTTGGATAGGTTAGAGCTTATTACACTAAAATAAATTAAAAGTTCAGAAATTTTTTATACTTAAAAAATAATCGATCAGTTAGATACATAATTGACAGTTCATAAATTTATGGTCAATTTAGTGGACAAGGTAAATTTTGTTTTATGTTTCAAGATTCATTTAGTTCGATGTCGAGTTTCATTGGCATAAATAGGAAAATTTGATAGTACTCCCATAGTACCATAGTCCATATGTTCATACTAAAAACTTGTCTTAATAAATATTTGTAGACCTTACATTAATATCAGTGAGTTACACCTTATTTATAAAAACGCATTAACCTGACACACAATAAACCGAGATGGTAAGGAAAATTTTCCATACTATTGTAATATAGGAAACTTTTTCCATAAAATATGTACCAATGGGATCAAATATATATAAATCTTATTTAGGAATTAAACTTATATTATAGATCATGCTTGATATATGTTTTTTTTAAGTTGTGCTTGCTTTGTTGCAACTTCTTTACCATTATTTTTATATTTGATAATTAAATATTTGAATTTTTAGTCCATTTTAAAAGAAAATTTTAAATTTTCAGAATTTTATTTGATTGATAATAAACACTTGATTAGAAAAATAGTACTCATAAATTTAATTTTAGAGAAAAAGAAAAAAGCAATGACAAATGGTTATGAAAAATGAGGTTGATAGTTCCACGTTCCCATGATTTGGAAGGACAAAAACACAGAACAAATACAAGCAACTTCGGATCGCAACCATTACTGTCGGACGAGATTCCTGAGTCTGTTGTATTGTAATCCAATACGGTGAAGCCAGGATCGAGGAAATTAATGTTTTGGCCCACTAATTATATTATTATATTGCTATCATTTTCCTTCATCCATGTGTCAATTGCTACTCTTTTCTGAGTGGATGACGCAATGGGACAATTTAATTTTTTAAAAAATTCGAAGAATAAGTGGGTTTGATTCATCAGTTTTAAAAAGGTACCTTTATAGTCTTTTAAATCTATAAGAATAGATCTATTTACTCTCCTAATTTTCAAAATGTATTATTTTAGTTTTTGAATTTTAAAAAATATTTAAAAAGCTTCAAATAACTTTATACATTATTTTGAATGATTATATTACATCTTAAATTAGAATAATAATTTTCAAAACCATTATCCTCTCTAAAACTATTTTTTTAATTTTAATTATCATATAATTATTTTTTAATAATAAAAAAGAAATACTTCAATGATCTCTTAAGGAGTCTTTTTAAATATAAAAAATATTTAAAACTATTTACACTTTATAATAAACAAATTTTAAAAATTAAATACTTTTGGAACTTTTTGTTGTAAATTAAAAATATTTCTATTTATAAGAATTTTCCATCTTTTTAAAATTTATTTATAAATTTGGAAACTAAAAAAGTGCATTTTGAAAATCTAGAGACTAAATAGATATATTATATAAATTTGAAAACTAAAAATATACATGTGTAAAAGTCAGAGACCAAATGCACATATACTTCAAAACTAATTTTTCCGAGGAGTTAATCGCTGATTTTGGGCATTGAAATATCAAATATATAACCGAAATCTTTCCAGCATTAAAAAAGAAAGAAAAAAGGAAAGAGAAAAAATGTTAGAGGCTGTGATTCTTTTCAGGGGGAAAAAAATTAGGTTGTAGATGTTTTTTTTTTTTTTTTTTTTTAATATATATAAAAAATTCCATTCTCTCTCTTTGGGGAAAGGATAATAAGCTAAATTTATTTAACCCTCCCACTTTAATTTTTCTAAGTATCTGTATTTTAAAAATTAATTCAATTATAATTTGAGTGATTAATATATAAGATATCTTCAATTAAAATGTATTAAGTTGAATCTCTAATATATATAATTTTAAAATAAATGTTAAGCACTTGTAAGATAACAGATTTATGAATGTGTAGAATTTGTTTGCAATACAGTGATGATTAAATAACATACACAACATTAAAAGTTAAACAAATCTATAATAAACCTTTATTAATTAACTTTTAAAAAATTATGAAACAAAATTTCAGGTCCCATTATCAACCCTGATTTATATTTTCTTTCGGAAAAAGAAAGAAAGAAAGAAAGTACGAACTTATACTTCTATATTTTCTTTTTCTTTTTTCTTTTTTTTTTAAACATTTAACCAATATTTTAATTTCCATCCTTATTTATGGTTGGTTAAATGAGGAAAAAAAGTCAAACAAAATTGGATGTCTATGACTATTTAAAGTCGGTAGAGTTTCAATTTTTTGATAATCATTCAAATTTTAGTTTTTGGTGTTTGAAAATTAAGTTTATGAACATTATTGCTTTCTTTATCTTATTATCTACTTTTTATAGTGCTCCATAAACTAAGTCTTAAAAATTACATTAAAAAAACAATATTCAAACTTATTTTATTTTTAAAATTTAACTAAAAATTTAAACCTTTAGTTAATTGTGGAATATGAAAACCATACTACACAAGTTGTAAAAGAGACGACCATAAAACAAAAAGAAAAAACCAAAAAAACAAAAAACAAAAAAACCAAAAAAACAAAAGAAAGTAATTATTAAATTGAGCTATGAACCCTATTCTTAAGGTTATTTGGAAAAAAAAATGCATTCCTAAGAAATATTTTTTTTTAAATATATAAATGGTAATAATATTTCACAGGTCGGTGTCATTTTGAAGATCAACATCTACTAATACCACAGTATACTCCTTTCGTTGATATACAATTTTATAATATTTTAGAAACACTTGCAATAATTAGTGTTACACCACATACAATGAACGTAAATATTTTTACATTTCAAATAACATAACTTCTAAGTAATTGGCACAAATTTTATTACATGCTTTTCTTTAGTATTAAATTAAAAATAAATGTGATATATTCTTATATCGTCTAATTTATTTTATTGGTTGAATGAATTTATTTTTATTGCGTAAAAGTCAAATTTTCAATAATTTCATCATCATTGAACTAAAAAAATTAATAATCTATATCGATATTAATTTTTTTAATGTTATTATTGTCATTTTGTTATTGTACAAATCAAATTTTTCGGTCAAATATAAATATGATTTGAGCATCTATGATATTTTTTAAAAAAAGAAAGAGTAAGTCGTATATTAGTTTTACATATTTGTCGGATTTAAAATCCAAGTTTATTCTACAAATAGTTTTAATCATATAGCTTTTGATTATTTATATCTATGTAATGGTTGAAGGCATTCTCCACAATCATTTCCTTTTTCTTTTCATTTTAGATATCAAGTTATGAAGATTGTTTTTTCTTTGATTTTTATCTACTTTTAAAAATGTTTCAAAATTTAAGTTGTATTTTAAAACTTGGAGAACAAAAATAGTTTCTCAAATAAATAAATAAATAAATATATATATATATATATATTCTAAAATTTGGTTAAAAATTTAAATGTGTTTAAAGAAGGTACAAAACACACTACAAAAATATAATGTAAGTAGACAAACATAATACTTTTAGTCATCGTGTATAATTCTAAAAGTAAAATAAGCTAACTTTTGTTGTTACTTTAGTATTTTGATTCAAGGATTTTTTTTTTAAAAAAAAAAAAAAAAAAAAAAAAAAAAAAAGCAAACGTAGTTGATTTATGTTGAAAACCAACCTTAAACACATATTTTTCTTTGCTAATCTGATTTCATTTATATCATTGGTTTATTTATACTCCTCTCCTTTTCACCTAAATGATATTAGAGGATAATTAAATGACAATTTTGAAATTAATATATTTTTAGTAATCCGTATAAATAATATATTACAATAATGTGCTACTATTCTATGTTTAATGTCGATATCACAATATACAATGAAATTATTATTCTTGGGTTGATGCCCTAAATCTCGTGGGTCCTGTAGACTGTAGTTTGTAATTATAATGTACAAATGATTTATTTATTTAATAAAATATGATGAATTTTATTCGACATTTAGTAGCATTAACCCACCAAACCAATAAACTAACATTTGAGGTTATCTTTTGTAGCTTAAATATGTATGTAGACATAAATGGTTTATAGTAGATGAATAAGACTGGGTACCTTATCCTGGTGATACTACGAATATGACCCGCTTTGTAGATGTTACAATTGTTGTAAAGTGCTACAAATGATCTGATCCTGATCATTCATGTAAGGATATGTGATCGAGGGTGTTCTATATAAAACGGTTTGTATAAAACCGGATCGCGAAATGATTAGTTTCGTTATATAACGCGATTAATAGTAGAGACTTACATTTCACCAGGATGACTATAGGTGACATGACATGAATCCTAGGTGAGTTGTGAACTCCTGCCTATGAAAGCGATCCTTTGATTTATATGGGTGAGAGTGATCAAATCGTCGACTTAATAAGCCTACCATTTTGGGGATTTTTCGGATTGGGGAGCTAGGAACACAACTACACAAGACGAAATTCACTCATTTCCTAATGTTAGGGTAAGTAGATAAATTGCTCCATTAAGACCTGATTATGGGCTTGAACAATGTGGTGCCATACCCTCTCTTGGCTTGATAGGGGTTTTGGTCACAGTTAGACTATGATTTATTGTTCATTAGAGTGATCAATGATACTTAAGGAGTTAGATGTAACTATAGGGGCAAAACGATAATTTTGGTCTAGTTGTACTTACAAGCAGTTTGTAAAGGGTCATCATACTGTTGACTGGTTGTATCCAATGAACACACAAATATATTTATAGTGCGAATAGTGCAATTGTCGGTCTTTAGTGTAGTGACTGACAATTAATAGATGTTGAGTAATTTAACTAGATGAGTTTAATTAATTATTCAAGTACCATTGAAACTTCAATCTACAGGTCCATAAGGTCCCCCCTGTAGCTCAACATGGACAATCAAATTAATTGAGGGAATTGATTATATATGATATAATTAATTTAGATTAATCATATAATTAATTTAAATTAATTATATCACATATAATTAATCTAAATATTTGATACATTATAATATAAAGTTTATTTTGAGATGAATTAAATATTTGAATATGATTCAAATACCTAGTATATGGATGAGATTCATGTAATTAAATTTAACATGAATTTGATTTATATAAAATGTCACGAATTTTTTAGACTTTTAAAACTATAGATTGTATTATATTTGATATAATGTAAACTATAGACTATGTGTTATATTTGATATAACATATAATTATATGGATATAATAAGTTAATCATTATATATTTTTATTTATTTATTAAATTATTTTTTAAAATTAAATGAAGGGAGTTACAACTTTCCTCCCTTAATACTCTAAGTGAAGAACGTGTGAATGAGAGGTTACTTTCTGCAATCTTTTTCTTCCTGATTTTTTATGCAGAGAAGGTCTTTGAACTCTAGGTTATTCTTCTTGATCTCCCAGCAAGAACACATAGAGAATTATCCTCTCTTATAAATCTTTCTCCCTCACCCAAAATAAACAGAGCCCACACACTCATGTTATTCTCACTCTACCCTAAGGAGAATACAGATTATTACTTCTTGAAGGTGGCCATCTTGGATTGCTGTTTTTGGTTCGAGGAGAATTGAAGATTTTGTGATTGGTAGGAGAAGGAAATCGTGAAGACAAGTGGCTTCAAGGGTAAGTAATCCAAACCCCTTTTCCCTTTTGTTTATTTTGAAGCATGTTGTAAAAAAATCAATGATATGCATAATGTATTTCTCTATATTTTAATTATTGTGAAATTTAAAATGAGATCGATCTTCGCATTCGCTATGGACCTCACAGTCCTTTAATTGATATCGGAGCTAGGTTCTTGGTCCCAATTTTATTTTTCTAGAATTAAAATTTTGTTTATGATGGCTTGCATTCTGAAATTTTGTTCATAATGATGAATGAATGAATGCTTTGCGATTTATGGATCTTTTTAGGATTAATCTGTAGCTTTATTGTTTTTCTTTACAAATTTGGTTTGCAAGGATCTGTTCTTTTGGGCATAACTATTGCAATCGAGTCTGTAATTTGTTTTTAGTATCGTTTGTGAGTTTTCCAACGATGTTCTGGTGAAAACGAGACCCAAATATGAGCAAAAACGATGGTATTCGTGACTGTACAACAGCGTTGCAACGCTTCGAAGAGGCGAACATATTTTTTTTTCATAACGTTGCAATGCTTTGAGACAGAAAGAATGATGCAATTCACACTTGGTTTGATTCGTGGTTTGACTAATTCACGACCAGTTTACTTGGTTTGAGTGATTCATGACTCGGTTCGAGTTTTTTGGTTCAGTTCAAGCAGCTCTTTTGTTGTAATAGTTAGTTTTTAATTAATTAAGTTAATATAAATGTTATATTAATCTAATGAATGATTTAGAGTCCAATCATGGTCCAGAAATTGTTCCTTAACTTATGCATTTGATGTATGGTTTAGTTATATATATATATGTCATGATGTATGCTATATAGAAAAATCTCACCATAAGTTATGCATTAATCATGGATCAAGAATATTTTAAAAGTTATAATATAGTTGCATGATTTATTTTATAGCATGCTCATGCATCATATAATATGAGTGTTGTAATGTATGTTTGCATGCATAGTAACATTATCATGCATCATTTATATTATAAGAGTTATAATATATAGTTGGATGTATGTATGAATGTTATTATTTTTATTTCATTACTTTAGTATATAATTTTTGTATATGTTAAGTAATGAAATGGAGATTGCGTGAAGCATGACACTTCTTTAGATAATTTTATAAATGTTATAATCTTACCAAGTATGTCACTAAATGCAATGCATGGTTTTAATTTGTTTCATTTATTTTATAACCGTTATAATTGAATGAAATTAAAAATCAAAACCAATAATTCAGAGTTGCATGCAAACTTAGGTTAAAATCATTTTTAAAATAGTTTTAAAATATGATTCACATAAACCTAAATTCACAACATTTCTAATATGATTAAAAATTAGTTTAATCTTTTTAATCAGTTTAATAGGATTAAATTGGTTTTAATAAAAGATTAAAATTGTAGTAAATGTATCTATAAAAGACCTTTGTCTAATGCGAGTTTTGTCTAGGTTGGGGTATTTAAGCTGATGAAAACGGAATACCCCTACATAGGAACTGACCTGGAAGGTGAATTAGATAGATTTGCTACAAGAATACTATTGTTTATTAAAATTTGTTAAAATTTTTAATGAACATTAATCAAAATTGTCTAACTGTCCAAAGTAAGTGTTACTCTTAGGCAAATTTAAACAATCACTCAGTAAAAATAATTAGTCGTATTTTTCTAAATTAAATTAACCGTAGATAAAACACTAAGTGGGAGGAAAATGGTGTATATGATACTTCATTTTGCTTTCCATGTTTCTCCCTCATAGTTCATACTATGAGATCTATACTTGGCCTTGAGACATCTTTGCCCGTGTCCTCCAACGGGTGGTGTTTGTATAGGTCAATATCAAGATGAATGAAGGGAGTGTTTATAGTAAGTGGGAACAGAACGTGTGTCAACACATCCCACGGTCTCTCTCATTAGTTTGTAGTAAATTTTCATGTTAAGCCTCGAGGCACCTTTTCTTGTGTCCCCCTACGATTGGCTCATTAGGCTAGTTAAAAATTTATGGACCGAACAACAGTGACTAATATTTACAGATACAAGGAGTTGTTCTGTATATTGGTTGAGATGGTCTCATTTCAAGCAAGGGGTAACCGATCATCCTACGGTGGCTTTTACCCTACCTCACCGAAACATCATTGCAAAATAGATGTAACATAGGGTACATTAAATTATTTTGTTAAATTTTATTGGTTTTTCAAACTGGGTAATGCATGGATTACTAATATAAATAAATTGCATGTTTCAAAAAAATTTCAAAATGACTTCTGCAACATTAAATATGCTCGTTGCCCACAAATTAACTGGTGACAATTACATCACATGGAAAAACACTATTAATATAGTTCTGATCATCAATGGTTTGAGATTTGTTCTAGTGGAGGAATGTCCTTCAGTCCCGGCTTAAAATGTTGCTTGAAATGTTTAGAATGCATATGATCGCTAGGTAAGGGAAAATGAAAAGCCCCGAAAAATATGTTAACAAACTTTTATGAAGTCTTGGCCAAGAAGCATGAGCTCATGCTCACTGTCCGTGAGACCATGGAGTCCCTATGGGAAATGTTCGAACAACCATCCACTCAACTCAGGCATGACACTCTTAAATTCATCTTCAATGCCTGTATGCAAGAGGGGGCCTCTGTTCGAGAACACGTGTTGAACATGATGGTCCACTTTAATGTGGTTGAGATGAACCGATTTGTTATTGACGAGGGCAGTCAGGTTAGCTTTATCTTGAAGACTTTACCTGAAAGTTCCATTCAGTTCCGTAGCCATGCTGTTATGAACAATATTGACTACAATCTGACCACCTTGCTCAACGAGCTACAGACTTTCCAATCCTTGATGAAAGTCGAGGAATAGAAAGATGAGGTAAGTGTTGCCTCGTCCTCTAAAAAGTTCTTCAGAGGTTCGACCTCTGGAACTAAGTATGTGCCTTCCTCTTCTGGCACCAAAAAATGGAAGAAGAAGAAGGTAGGTGAAAAGGGGAAAGCTAACCCACCATCTGCTACCCAAAAGGATAAGAAGGCCAAGGCTGCAAAGGGAATATATTTCCATTGCAACCAAGAGGGACATTGGAAAAGAAATTGTCCCAAATACTTGGCGAAAAAGAAGAATATCAAGCAAGGTAAATACAATTTACTTGTATTGAAAATTTTTTTAGTGGAGAATAATAATTCGACCTGGATAATTGATTCAGAAGCCACTAACGTTTGTTCTTCATTTCAGAGAATTGATTCTTGGCGACAACTGGCACCTGGTGAGATGACGATGCATGTAGGAATTGGGCACATTGTCTCTGCGAGGGTAGGGGGAGGACTCCAACATACTTTACAGAAAAGTAATATTTTGTTGGAAAATGTATATGTAATTCCTGATTTGAAAAGGAACTTAATTTTTGTAAAGTGTTTAATTGAATAAAATTATACTCTATCTTTTTCTGTAAATAAAGTGTTTATTTAGAAAAAAAAAATAGTATTAATATTTGTTCTGCTAAGTTGGAAGATAATATTTATGTGCTAAGATCGTTAGCAACAAAAGCTCTCCTAACTACTAAACTGTTAAAAATTGGGTAACTCAGAATAAAGGACAGAAGATTTCTCCTAAAGAAAATGGCCATCTTTGGTACTTAGATTATGACACATAAATCTCAATAGGATCAAAGATTAGTTAAGAATGAACTTTTGAGTGAGTTAGAAGAAAAATATTTACTTGTATGTGAGTCATATCTTAAAGGCAAAATGGCTAAAAGAGAAAACAGGGTGCTGATTGGAAGGTGCAAACATTCAAGGCTAGGCTTGTGGCAAAGGGTTATACCCAAGTTGAGGGAGTCGACTATGAGAAGACTTTCTCACCTGTTGCAATGTTGAAGTTGTTGGGATTGATGCCCTAAATCTCGCAAGGTCCTGTAGTTTGTAAACACTTGTATGAATAAACATTCTGTGATTTATAAAATATGATATTTTATTCACATTGTCTATGAAATATATGATATTTTAGTTGCATTAACCACAAACCAATAAACTAACATCCATGGTTATCATTATAACTTAAACATGTATGAGGAGACATACAAGTGGATCGTATTTTAAGTGATAACCTCAATGGTCTGTAGTATATGGATAAGTCTAGATACCTTATCCTAATAACACTAAGAGTATGACCCGCTTTGTAGGTGTTACAAATGTTGTAAAGTGCTACAAATGATCTGATCCTGATCATTCATGTATTAGACATGCGAGCGGGGATATTATATACAAAGGAGTATGTATAAGACCGGACCACGAAATGTTTAGTCTCGTTATATAATGTCATTCACAATTGAGACGATATCCTACTCATTGGGAATAATAAAGTGTTGGGGTTTGTGCCTTAAAGTCTCATGTCCAGTACTTCACTACTTGACTTACACATTTAGATATTTTTCATTTTATCACAAACTAATAAACTTAATATCCCTGGTTGTCTTTATGTAACTTAAACATGTATGTAGTGACATACAAGTGGATCATGTTTTAAGCGACAACAAAAATAGTCTGTAGTATATGGATATAGGAAGGAAACCTTATCTTGGAAACACTACGGATGCGGCCCGCTTTGTGGAATTGTTACAAATGTTATGAGTTGTCACAAATGGTTTGATCCTGATCATTCGTGTAGTAGACATGCGAGCAGGAGCGTTCTATACAAAGAGTTTGTATAAGACTTGACCTCGAAGTGTTAATGTCTTGCCATATAACACTGTTCATGACTGAGACTTCACTTCATTAGGATAACCATAGGTAACATGACCTCACTTAGTGAGTTGGGAACTCCTGCCATTAAGGGCGGTCCTTTGATTTGCATGGATGCGAGTGGCCAGAATGCTGACTCAAACCTACTGATGATTGGTTATATCCAATGGACATAGAAATATATCTATGATAAAAAGAGTTCAACTGTTGGTCTTTAGTAGAGTGCTTGACAGTTAACGGATGGTGGATATCATGACTAAAGAGTTTAGTCAGCTATTCACGTACCGTTGGAGCTTCGAGCCATAGGTCCATAAAGTCCCCTTGGTAGCTTGGATACAAGTCGAGAGTCAGTTTGAAATGTTCAAATTGACAAGAGAGAGTTCGATTATATATGATATAATTGAACAAGTTAATTAAATATGATATAATTAACTTTATGTATGAGATACATTAATTTGGAAGAAATTGGATATAAATATGGTTTATATCTAGTAGAGGAAAATGTTATAATTAATATATGATATTAATTATCTGTTATGAATATGATAAGATCACATTCACTGGATGGTTATAAAGGAAATGGGAATGTGTCTCTTCTGTTCTAAATAACGGATGAGTGCATTATAAATAGCTGACAGTGTATTGATCTCGGTGTACGCGAACATTGTGAAAAGATAATGTCATCGTTTAAAATCAGTGCCTATACAATAATGACTGCAAGATCGCTTACATATACGATATTGCTAAGCGATCGCATACCAATTACATCGTTGCGCGATATTATCTAAACGATCATTTACCTTTTTTCTAAGCGATTGTTTAGTTCCCGATATTTACTAAACGATCGTATAGATGATCACTTAGTTTTTTCTATGCGATCATTCGGATGATCGCTCACTCCTTTCCTACATGATTATTTATACGACCGTTGACCTTTTCCTATATGATCGTATACTTCACCTAAACGATCAAGCATCTTGTCTATGCGATAGATGATCTCTTCTCCCACTTGCTTGATCGTTGTGTACGGTCTCTCTTCTTCCTTCCCTCTACCAAATCCGAACAAAGCCCACACTTTGGATTCTCACTCCAAGAATATTGAGAGCTTTGAGTGGTGTTGTCTTCTCCGTTTCCTTCTGTCCGAATGGTGATTGTTCTACATAGAAGGTTGGGCTTCAGACTCGCTGTGAAGAAGAAATCTTCATCTGATATGATTTCTTGATCTCTTTAGCATTATGAAAGTATGTTTGAATGTATATGCGGTAATTCTGTCACAATGAAATAGAAAGATCCGCTTATGCTCGTAGGTACTCTTGAATATGAGTTCCTACATAAAGTTTTACTCACTGAAATTACAAATTGGCTAGCGATCCAATTCCAAATGAAATATTTAGGAGAGACGTAATTGAAGGAACTCGTATTGAATGAGATCCTTGAGTGGAAGCGGATAATCCAAATTCTATTTTTATTGAAAACATAATTTATAGTAAACATACAAAATATGCATTCAAAATAAATTACATCATGTTTTTTACAAGAAAAAAATGTTCAATAGATATCACCTTTAGAACCTTTCTTCGTGTAACTCCCTCGAACAGTCACAAACACAACTCTTAAAGAACTTCTTCAAGATATTTTCGAACCGAACAAAGACACAAGCCCAATGAACCTTTGGTATTCTCAGGGTGAGAACTCAGGAGTGGTGGGCTCTGACTATTTTAGTTAGGAGGGATTGTTTGAGTTTTGGAGGAAGAAGATTGAGGAAACACACAGAACGTTTCTGCAACTCTCAATTGTTTTGCAATCCCAATGTAATCCGCAATAGGAAGAAGAGAAAACACTTTTCTTTTATTCCTCTTGCCACAAAACATTAACCATCCACTAAGATGATTTGGAGAGAAAATAGGAGGTTATTATTCAAAATAATAAAATAATAAAAATAAATATGATAACTAACTTATCATATTATACTTATATTAAACTATATGTTATATCAAATATAACATACAACCTATAGTTTTAATATTGTATCACATACAACATGAACTATAGTTTCTTTTCTCTATTTTATGACATTTAATATAATTTATATTTATATTAAGTTAAATAACTATGAATCACATTCATAGAAAATATATTTGAATCTCATTCAAATATTTATTTCCTCCATTAAACTATAATATATCAAATACATTATAACAATTATATAATATATAATTGAAACAATTTAATTATATCATATATATTAAACCTTTCTTATTAATTTGAACAATTCAAATTAATCAAAAAATTGATTCTCAACTAAATCCTTTTGAGCTATCAAATAGACCTTATGGACTTGTAGCTTGAAGCTCCAACAGTACATGAATAATTAATTAAACTCTTTAATTATATTATTCACCATCCGTTAACTGTCGGGCACTCCATTAAAGACCGAAGCTGCATTCTTCACACTACAGATATATTTCTGTGTCCATTGGATATAACCAATCAACAGTTTGATGACCCTTCATAAATTGCTCGTAAGTATAGCTCGGTCAAATTACCAATTTGCCCCTATAGTTACATCTAACTCCTTAAGTACCACTGATCCCTCAAATAAACAATAGATCATAGTCCCACACTGACTAAACTCTTTTCGGACTAGAAGAGGGTGTGGCACCACATTGTTAAAGACCCGGAATCAGCCTTTAAAGGAGCAATTTATCTACTTACCCCTGCTTCGAAGAAGAAGTGAATTCCATCTTGTGTAGCTGTGTTCTCAACTCCCCAATCAGATGAATCCCCAAAATGGTAGCCTTGTTAAGTCAGCGATCTGGCCACTCTCACCCATACAAATCAAAGGACTACTCTCATAGGAAGGAGTTCACAACTCACTTAAGATTCATGTCATGTTACCTATGGTCATCCTGGTGAAATGAAAGTCTCTATTATGAACGGTGTTATATAATGATACTAAACATTTCGTGGTCTGGTCTTATACAAACTCCTTTGTATAGAATATACCCGCTCGTATGTCTAATACATGAATGATCAGGATCAGATTATTTGTAGCACTTTACAATAATTGTAACACCTACAAAGTGGGTCATACTTGTAATATCACTAGGATAAGATACCCAGCCTTATCCATCTATCATAGACCATTTAGGTTATCACTTAAACATGATCTACCTGTATGGCTCCACATACACGTTTAAGTTACAACGATAACCTTGGATGTTAGTTTCTTGGTTTGTGGTTAATGCAACTAAAATACCACATATTTTATAGACAAAGTGAATAAAATATCATATATTATTAATCAGATAAGAGTTTGTTCATACAAAGTTTACAAACTATAGGACCTTACGAGATTTAGGGCATCAATCTCAACAATCTCCCACTTGTCCTAAAGCTAGTGGGGTTTATAATATAATGAAATATAAGTACGCAAAACAATAAACTAGGGCATAACACACTCAGTACATTATCTTCCACTTGCCCTAGTCCAACCATGGTCGATCCTATAGATCTATACTCTGCAGATGACCCTCAAGCACTGTAGCCGTGAGGGCCTTTGTAAACAGATCAACAACATTGTGCTCCAAAGCTATCTTCATGACAATAACGTCCCCTCGATGCATAATCTCTCGGATGAATGACACTTCTGCTCTATGTGCTTGTTGCACTTGTGACTCCTAGGCTCTCGAAAATTAGCCACAACACCACTATTATCACAATAAAGTGTGATGGGCTTTGACATGTCTGAAACAACTTCCAAATCTGTCAAGAATTTCCTAAGCCAAATGGCCTCCTTAGCAGCTTTACAAGCTGCTACATACTTAGCCTCCATGGTGGAGTCTGCGATGCACCCCTGCTTGGATCTTCGCCATATTACTGCCCCTCCATTAAGAGTGAACACAAACATGTAGTTCCTCGTTCTGAAAAATCAGAGTCTGTGTATCCCTTAAAGATTAAATCCTTAGAACCATACACAAACATGTAGTTCCTCATTCTCCGTAGATACTTGAGTATATTTTTAACCGTTGTCCAGTGATCTAATCCTGGATTAGATTGATTTCTACTGATTATCCTCATTGCATAGCAAATGTCAAGTCTAGTACATAACATCAGATATATCAAACTGCCCATGGCAAAAGCATAGGTGATTCGTCTCATATCATCAACCTCTTGAGGTGTCTTAGGACACTGTTCCTTTGACAAAGTAACTCCGTGCCTGAAAGAAAATAAGCCCTTCTTGGAGCTCTACATCAAAATCTTGATAAGCATCTTGTCAATATACGACGCATGAAACAATGCTAGCATTTTGATCTTTTGATCTCGAAAGATCTGAACACCCAAAATAAACTGAGCCTCTCCTAAATCTTTCATTTGGAATTGGGTTGCTAGCTAGTTATTATCTGTAATCAGTAAACCTATATCACTCTCAATGAGTAGGATATCATCTATATACAATACTAGAAAAACTACTGAACTATTGATGATCTTCTTGTAGACAGAAGGCTCATCAATATTCTAGTCAAAGCCATAAGATTTGATCGCAGTATAATCTTTATATTCCAAGATCGAGATGCCTGTTTCAATCCATATATGAACCGGTTAAGTTTGTAAAGCTTTTTCTCTTGACCTTGGATTATGAATCCCTCAGATTGCACCATATAAATAGTCTCCTCAAGATTGCCATTCGAAAAGCAGTCTTGACATTAATTTGCCATATCTCATTGTCATAATATGAGGTAATGGATAGGATGATCTAGATAGACTTCAATATGGCAACAGGCGAGAAGATCTCCCCACAGTTGACTCTCTCTACCTGGGTATAATCCTTTGCCACCAGTCTAGCCTTGAAGGTTTGCACCTTCTCATCAGCACCCCGTTTCCCCCTGTAGATCTATTTACAACCTATAGGTTTAACCCCATCAGGTTGATCTACAAGATCCCATATTGAATTGAAGTACATGGACTCTATTTCGAGATCCATGGCTTTGTTCCATTCATCTCTGTCAATATCCTCTATTGCCTTCTTATAAGACAATGGATCATCAACTTCACTATTAGCTACCATAGCTAGGATTTCAGTTAAACACATATAGTGAATAGGTAGATTCGTAACCTTCCTACTACGTCGAGGTTCCCTCTGTTGGGGTTGATTGTTAATATATGATATTTACTTCACATCTTGTTGTTTTGCTCAGTTATTTGTTTTATTTGCTTTACTACAAACCAATAAACATAAAATCTCTAGTTATTTGTATGTGACTCAAGCATGTATATGGTGACATATAAGGGGATCATGTCTTGAGTGATAACCAAAATGGTCTATTGTAAATGAATATAGGAGGGCAAACCTTATCCTGGTAATGCTACGAACGCGACTCGCTTTGTGGAATGGTCACAAGTGTGATAACTTGCTACAGATGGTCTGATCCTGATCATTTGTGTTAGGGACATATGAGCGGGGCATCCTATACAAAGAGTTTGTATAAGACCTGACTATGAAGTGTTAATGTCTCGTTATATAACACCATTCATGACAGAGACTTCACTTCATTAGGATGACCATAGTAACATGACCTCAATCCTAAGTGAGTTGGGAATTCCTGCCATTGACGGCGGTTCTTTGATTTGTATGGGTACGAGTGGCCAGGTCACCGATTCAAACTTATCATTTTGGGGATTCGTCTGATTTGGGAGTTGGGAATTTAGTTTCACAGGATGAAATTCACTCCTTCCCCGAGGAGGGGTAAATAGATAGATGACTCCCTTAAGGGCTGATTCCGAAGCTTGAACGATGTAGGGCCACACACATTCTCTTGGCCCGAGAGGTGTTCACACATAATTGGACTATGTTGTATTGTTCATTAGAGGAATCAGTGGTACTTAAGGAGTGAGATGTAACTATAAGAGCAAAACGGTAAATTGGCCCAGTTGTACTTACGAGCATCTGTGAAGGGCATCGTACTTATGATTGGTTATATCCGATGGACACAGAAATATATCTGTGGTAAGAAGAGTTTAGCTGTTGGTCTTTAGTGGAATTACTAACAGTTAATGGATGGTGAATCTCGTGGCTAAAGAGTTTGGTCAGCTATTCACATACCGTTGGAGCTTCGAACCACAAGTCCATTAGGTCACCTGGGTAGCTTGGATAAAGTCGAGAATTAGTGTTTGGGTTAATTTGAAACGTTCAAATTGACAAGAAGAAGTTCAATTATATATGATATAATTGGACTGGTTAATTATATATGATATAATTGGCTAAATATATGAGATACATTATTTTAGAGGAAATTAGATATAAATATGATTTATATCAAGTAGGGGAGAAAATACTATAATTGATATATGAATCAAACTATAGGATATAAATATAATATGATTATATTTATTAATTAAATTAATTGATTAATTATTTGATAATTAACCAATTGATCCACGTTTGGACGTGGGAAGTGGGGCTGCGATGGTTATGGTAACCGGCGGATCAAAACAATGAAAATCGTTTTCATTTTATTCAATCGTGCATTTGTGTCGCCGCACCCAAAAAGAATCCGTGAAAGCGATTGCGAGAGCCTATATGATAGAAGCTCGTTCGTCTAAATGATCATCTACCTCACGCATTCTCTAAACGATCGTATACATTTCCTAAATGGGTTCGGTTTTTCCTACACGATCGTGTAGCTCTACTATACGATAAGCATTTTCGCTATACGATAGCAGAGTTTCATCTCTCACTTGCTTATCGTCTACACAACGTCTTCTCCTCCTCCTCTTTCAAACTCACTAGAGCCCACTCTTTGGGTTTTTTATGCCGAGGATACCCAGGTTTCTCTTGTGGTGGTGTTGTCCCCACTGCATTGTTCGTGTATGTTTGGATCGTGCTATTGCAGTCGACATATTCGCCGGGTGCTGGTAGATCGGTGGGATGTTTTCCGCTTCTTTGGGTTCACACATATGAAGAGATTCTTCATCTAGTATAAACCTTTTCCCTTGTGTTTTATTGTATTCCGAGCATGCCAATAACGAGTTTTATATGCATAACTGTATGTATGAAATGTATGTTGTTTGTGTTTCAGTCACTGTGAAATCGGAGCGATCTAAGCTCGCTCATGAAACGCTCGGTATGAGATCCTTCAATTGGTATCAGAGCTAGGTTTCTGATACTCCGATTTCATCTATTGCAACAAAATAACGTATACATTCATGGTGGGTGAATTTCTACGTTATTTTACATGTTAATTCAGTTGTGGATCTGCCAGATTAATGGATGTTTTTGGGATCATTTACCTCGGTTTGTTTAATTCCTTTTACATTTGCAGTTGTTTGTAAAGGCCCTTGCATTTTTGGGCATAAATAATCGTAATTGTCTCTGTATTTAAAATGTTTGAAGTCTTGAGTTGTTCATTGAAGTTATGGGCAAATGTTACAGCTCTTCGAGGAAGGAGATGATCTAGGGTTGATCGCATCGTGTAGAAGAGGTTCTATGCGATCGTTGTCCATCAAATCGAGAAGATGAAAGACTATGCGATCGTGCTTGAACACATTGGTTGAACGATGGGGTATGCAATCAAGAGTTGGTCGTATCGGGTTGCCGATCGAGCACACGATTGCTGAGTATCGTTTAATGCGCGTGCGAGCTAAACGATCGTTTAGGTCAGCAAGCTTCATCGCTTAGTAACTGACTAAACGATCGCTTAGCATTGCAAGGTAAATCGTTTACCAAGTTGCACGCATCAGTTAGACGATCAGACGCTCGCGTATCGTTTAAAGCATGCTAGACGATCATCTAGGTCAGAAAGCTTCATCGCTTAGTAACTGACTAAACGATTGCTTAGTAACTCAAGGTAAATCGTTTACCTGTAGTCGCGCTACACGATCGCTTGGACGATCAAGCTTCGCAGCCTCGTCGTCGTCTACACAATCGTTTGCTAATGTTCCTATCGTCTAGTGCGCGCTGAACGATCGTCTACCTACTAGAGTTTGCTACACGATGAATACCTCCTGGCGGTTCAAGACCCGATTCGCCTATGAACCGATTTGCTCGATGAAAAATCTAATAGATAGGGTTTTCATTCCGATTTTTTGGTTTAAAGGATCATCCCGGTCCATTAATCTATTTGTTTAATACATGCGATGTATGTTTTATATGTCATATGGTATGCACATATAGTAAATCCCACCTTAGGTTATGCATTGATCATGCATCATTTCTTTATTGTAATTGTTATAATTTAGATAAGCATGATTTTAATTATGTAAAAGTATGCTCATGCATCATATAATATAAGAGTTATATTTATGCATGCATAAAAAGAGTTGACATGCATCATCTTTATATTATAATTGTTATACTATAAGGGTGAATGATAGCATGTTTGCTTGGTTATTACACGTTATATAGTAATGATCGGACATTGCATGAAGCATGACACATAGGTTACTTTATAAATGTTATAAACGCCTAGTTATGTGCAATATTTTTTTTTTTTTTAAGAGTTAAATAGAAATTAGAACTAAAAGAAATAAGAAAGACATGCATGCTCACTTAGGTTTAATTCATGGTTTTAAAATGTTTAAAACTTGGATCACATAGACCTAAGATCACGGTTCTAATATGATTAGCAACCCTAAGGCTTTAATCTTTTAATCAGTTTAATAGGATTAAATTGGCTAATAAAAGGTTAAAGTGTAGCAAATCTACTATAAAGGTTAAGTTGACGAAAACGTAAACACCCCTACCTAGGAACTTACCTGGAAAGGTGAATTAGATAGATTTGATGCATGCATGCAAGTTAAGGATAGTCCATTAAAGTGTATTAAAATGTGACTACTTGAACTTGTTTATATTTCATAAACAAATGTTGTTTATGAGCAGGCTTTAAAAAGACCACTTAGACTAAAATCAGTAGCCGGATTGTCTAGGTTAATGAAATCCCGACGTAGAACATTCAGTGTGGGGTACTTGGGGCATAAGAATTCTTCACTTAAACCTTTCAACTTTTCTCCAAAGTCCACATCGTGAATCTATCCTCGAACTCACGGCCAGCTTGGCATGTCCCCCCATTGGATATGGTTGAGTAGGTCAATATCAACGGTGGATGGAGAGAATGTTCATAGTAAGTGGAAGCGGGAAGTGCGACTACAGTCCAGTCGGTCCTCCATTGTTAGGTTTGAATAAAGTATCTGCGCATCGCCTCGAGGCACTGGGCCAGTGTCCCCTTTAAAGGATGGCAGTTTTGCGCGTTTCTTTATTTGATCGCCTGTCACCCCGAGGAGGCGTCCACCAGTTACTAAATGAAAGTGTTTCCATTGCAACCAAGATGGACATTGGAAGAGGAACTGTCCTCGGTATTTGAAGGAGAAGAAAGCAGCCAAGGCTAAGGCGAAGGCGGATAAAGGTAAATGTGATTTACTTATGCTTGAAACTTGTTTAGTGGAGAATGATGATTCTGCCTGGATAATTGATTCAGGCACCACTAACCATGTTTGTTCTTCTTTTTAGGGGATTAGATCTTAGCGACAGCTGGAGGCTGGTGAGATGACGATGCGAGTAGGAACCGGGCACGTTGTCTCAATTGTGGCAGTGGGAGGACTCCAGTTAACTTTATAGGATAGGTTTCTATTTTTAAATGATGTATATATTGTTCCTGAACTAAAACGAAACCTTATTTCTGTAAAGTGTTTATTGCAATGTAAATACACTGTTTCTTTCAATTTGAGTAAAGAGTTTATTCATAAAGATGGTTCTTTATTTGTGCAACAAATCTGGAATCGAATTTATATGTGCTAAGGTCATTAGCCATTAATTCCTTTCATAATACTAAAATGTTCAGAACTGTCGTAACTCAATCAAAACGTCAACGAATTTCTCCAAAAGAAAATGCCCAACTTTGGCATCTACGTTTAGGGCACATCAATCTCAATAGGATTGAGAGATTGGTGAAGAATAGACTTCTAAGAGAGTTAGAAGAAAATTCTTTACCTGTGTGCGAATCTTGCCTTGAGGGTGAAATGACTAAACGACCTTTTAGTGGAAAAGGTTTTTGAGCCAATGAGCCTCTTAAGTTAGTACATTCTGATCTTTGTGGTCCTATGAATGTGCGAGCCCCAGGTGGTTATGAGTATTTTATCAGGTTTACTGATGATTACTCCAGGTACGGGTATGTTTATCTTTTTCAACGGAAGTCTGAATCATTTAAAAAGCTCAAAGAGTTCAAGGCTGAAGTTGAAAATGCATTAGATAGACGAATTAAAACACTTCAATCACATCGAGGTGAAGAGTTTTTGGACCCCGCATTCCAGGACTATTTAATAGAACATGAAATCGTTTCCCAACTATCAGTGTCGGGTACACCTCAACAGAATGGTGTAGCAGAGAAGAGAAATAGAACCTTGTTAGACATGGTTCGTTCGATGATGAGTTACGCTTCCTTACCGAACTCGTTTTGGGGTTTCGCAGTGGAGACTGTGGTGTACATACTCAACTGCATTCCCTCCAAAAGTGTTGCAAGAACACCTATGGAGTTGTGGAATGGGCGTAAAGCTAGTTTACATCATTTTCGCATTTGAGGTTACCCTGCATATGTGCTTAAGGCTAATCCTAAGAAGTTGGAACCACGGTCGAGGTTATGCCTCTTTGTAGCTACCCCAAAGGCACATGAAGGGGTTATTTTTATGATCCAATGAAAAATAAGGTGTTTGTTTCAACAAATGCTACTTTCCTGGAGGAGGATCAGATAAGGGAGCACAGTCCACGGAGTAAAGTCGTGTTGCGTGAGCTTTCCAATGAAACTACTGAAACTTTATCAAAAGTTATTAAAGAGTTTGCTGCATCAGCAAGAGTTGTTGATGGGAGTTCACCCCGTAGGTCGGTTCAACCTCAAGAGTTGAGGGAACCTCGATGTAGTGGGAGGATTACAAACCCACCCGTTCGCTATCTGGGTTTCACGGAAATCCTTGCTATGGTAGCAAATGGCAATGTTGAGGATCCGTTGTCTTATAAGAAGGCAATGAAGGATGTTGACTAGGATAAATAGGTCAAGGGCATGGATCTCGAGATGAAGTCGATGTACTTCAACTCAGTATGGGATCTTGTAGATCAGCTTGATGGGTTCGTCCTATAGGTTGTAAATGGATCTACAAGCGCAAACGGGGTGCTGATGGGAAGGTACAGACCTTCAAGGCTCGACTTGTGGTAAAAGGTTATACTCAGGTAGAGGGAGTTGACTATGAGGAGACTTTCTCACCTGTTTCCATGTGTCGATTCGCATCCTCCTGTCCATTGCAGCTTATTATAATTATGAGATCTGGCAAATGGACTTCAAGACGGCCTTTCTGAATGAAAATCTTGAGGAGACCATTTATATGGTGCAGCCCGAGGGATTCATAGCCCAAGGTCAAGAGCAAAAGGTTTGCAAACTGAATCGGTCCAATTATGAACTGAAACAGGCGTCTCGATCTTGGAACATACGATTTGATGCTGCGGTCAAGTCGTATGGCTTTGACTAAAACGTTGATGAACCTTGTGTCTACAAGAAGATCATCAATGCTTCAGTAGTTTTCTTAGTGTTGTATGTAGATGATATCCTTCTCATTGGGAATGATGTAGGTCTACTGGCTGCAGTTTAGAACTGGCTAGCGACCCAATTTCAAATGAAAGATTTAAGAGAGACTCAGCTTGTTCTCGGTATACAAATATTTCGGAATCGTAAGAACAAAGTACAAGCACTGTCTAAGGCATCGTACATCAACAAGATGTTGCTCAAGTACTCTATGCGGGACTCCAAGAGGGGTCTATTGCCGTTCAGGCATGGAGTCACTTTGTCTAAGGAAATGTGTCCTAAGACGCCTCAAGGGGTTGAGGAGATGAAACAGGTCCCATATGCATCTGCCGTTGGCAGTTTAATGTACGCGATGCTCTGTACTCGTCTAGACATCTGCTACATTGTGGGCATAGTCAGTAGGTATCAGTCTAACCCAGGCTAGGGTCACTGGACCGCAGTGAAGAACATCCTCAAGTATCTTCGAAGAACAAGGGACTATATGCTTGTGTATGGTTCGGAGGATTTGATCCTTACAGGATACACGGATTCTGACTTTCAGACTGATAAAAACTGTCGCAAGTCCACATTAGGGTCAGTCTTTACTCCTAATGGAGGAGTTGTAGTGTCGCGAAACACTAAGCAGGGGTGCATCGCCGACTCCACTATGGAGGCAGAGTACGTAGCAGTTTTCAAAGCTGCTAAGGAAGCCGTCTAACTCATGAAGTTCTTGACAGACTGGAAGTTGTTCCAGATATGTCTAGTGCCCATTACCCTCTATTGTGATAATAGTGGGCAGTGGTGAACTCCAAGGAGCCAAGGAGTCACCGGCATGGAAACACACAGAGCATAAGTATCATCTCTGATCCGCGAGATAGTGCATCGAGGGGACGTGATTGTCACACACATTGCTTCGGAGCACAATGTTGCTGACCCGTTTACGAAGGCTCTCACGGCTACAATGTTTGAGGGTCACCTACGGAGCATGAGTCTACAGGATTCGCCGCGGCTGAACTAGGGCAAGTGGGAGATTTTATTATACTGTTCTTTTATCACCCTTAGTTTATTGTTTTGTACTAAGTTTTTGTTACACCCCACGTCGCTTTAGGACAAGTGGGAGAGTGTTGGGGTTGATGCCGTAAGTCTTTATGTCCTGTAGTTGTAAAATAGTATATTCAAACACTTGAGTTGGGAACTCCTACCATTGAGGGCGTCCTTTGATTTGCATGGTGTGAGTGGCCAGGTCGTCGATTCAAACCTACCATTTTCGGGATTCGTCTGATTTTGGAGCTGGGAACTCAACTTCACAAGATGGAATTCACTCATTCCTGAAGCAGGGGTAAGTAGATAGATGGCTCCTTAGGGCTGATTCCGGGGCTTAAACGATGTGGCGCCACACCCTTTCTTTTTGCTTGAGAGGTGTTCACACATAGTTGGACTATGTTGTACTGTTCATTAGAGGAATCAGTGGTACTTAAGGAGTGAGATGTAACTATAGGGGCAAACGGTAAATTGGCTCAACTGTACTTACGAGCATCTGTGAACGGTCATCGTACTCATGATTGTTATATCCGATGGACACAGGAATATATCTTGGTAAGAAGAGTTCAGTTGTTTGGTCTTTAGTGGAATCACTGACAGTTAACAGTGGTGAAATCTCGTGGCTAAAGAGTTTAGTCAGCTATTTATGTACCATTAGAGTTCGAGTCACAGGTCCATTAGGTCACCTAGGTAGCTTGGATAAAGTCGAGAACCAGTTTTTGGGTTAATTTGAAATGTTAAATTAATAAAAGGAAGTACAATTATATATGATATAATTGGACGGATAATTATATATGATATAATTGGCTAAATGTATGTGATACATTATTTTGGAGGAAATTAGATATAAATATGATTTATATCTAGTAAGGGAGAAAATACTATAGTAGATATTGATATCAAACTATAGGATATAAATATAATATGATTATATTTATTAATTAAATTAATTGATTAATTATTTGATAATTAATCGATTGATCCACGTTTGGATGTGAGAAGTGGGGCTGCGATGGTCGTGGTAATTGGCGGATTAAACAATGAAAATCGTTTTCATTTTATTCAATCGTGAATTCGTATCGCCCGTGCCCAAAAGAAATCCGTGAAAGCGATCACGAAAGCCTATACGATAGAAGCTCGTTCGTCTAAACGATCGTCTACCTCACGCGTTCTCTAAACAATCGTATACATTTTTCCTAAACGATCGTTCAGTTTTTCCTACACGATCGTATAGCTCTACTATACGATAAGCATTTCCGCTATACTATTGCAGAGTTTCATCTTCTACTTGCTTATCGTCTACACGACGTCTTCTCCTCCTTCTCTACCAAACTCACCATAGCCTACTCTTTGGGTTTTTGACGCCGAGGATACTCGGGTTTCTCTTGTGGTGGTGTCGTCCCCGCTGCATTGTTCGTGTACATTTGGATCGTGTTGTTGCAGTCGACATATTCGCCGGGTGCTGGTAGATCGGTGGGAGGTTTTCTGCTGCTTTGGGTTTTTCCTTGTGTTTTATTGTATTCTGAGCATGCCGATAATGAGTTTTATATGCATAACTGTATGTATGGAATGTATGTTGTTTGTGTTTCGGTCACTGTGAAATTTGAGCAATCTAAGCCCACTCATGGAACTCTCGGTATGAGATCCTTCACCCTCAACACTCAAGGTGGATTTGACCTACTAGATGAACTTAGTTCAACAACTCTTGTTGAAATACTAGGCTCTTCAACAACTCTTGTTGAAGATTCAATAGTTTCTTTGGAAATCTCATTCAACACAATTTTACTTCTGGGCCTATGCTCCTTTATGTGGTCTTCCTCAAGAAAAGTAGCATTTGTCGATACAAATACTTTGTTTTCTTTAGGATCAAAGAAGTAACCATCTTTCGTTCCCCCTGGGTAGCCTAAAAATAGGCATAACCTTGAACGTGGGTCCAGTTTCTCAGGATTGGCCTCAAATTTGTCTTTAAAGTTAACCGGAGACCTCTCACTGCCACAGTTGAGACGATGTACCTGGTTCCAACTCGCATCGCCATCTCACCAGCATCAAGTTGCCGTAGGAACTAATTTCTTGAAATGATGAACAAACATGGTTAGTGGCCCCATATTTGTTCTTTATTTCAGGAAATTAGATCCTGGTGGCAACTTGATGCTTGAGAGATGATGATGTGAGTTGGAACCGGGCACGTCGTCTCAATTGTGGCAGCGGGAGGTTTCCGGTTATCTTTACAGAAAAAATTTCTCATTTTGAATGATGTATTTGTTTTTCCTGATTTAAAAAGGAACTCGGATTCTGTAAAGTGTCTTTTAGAACAATCTTATCAATTAAACTTTTCTTATAATAAAGTGTTTATTACTAAGAATGGTGTTGATATATGTTCTGCTAAACTGGAAAAAAATTTGTATGTGCTAAGGCCATTAGCAACAAATGCCCTCCATAACATAGAGATGTTTAAAACTGACGTAACTCAACATAAACGGTCTAGAATTTCTGCTAAGGAAAATGCCCAACTTTAGTATCTAAGATTAGGAAACATTAATCTCAATAGGATTGAGAGGTACATGAAGAATGAAATTCTAAGCGAGTCAAAATAATTTTTTTTTTTACCTGAGTGTGAGTCATGCCTTGAAGGCAAGATGAGTATAAGGCATTTTATTGGAAAAGGTCATCGGGCCAAAAAACCTCTAGAGCTAGCGCATTCAGACCTTTGTGGTTCAATGAATGTAAAAGCTAGGGAGTATTTCATTATTTTCAACGATGATTATTCAAAATATGGGTACGTTTAATTAATGCAACATAAGTCTAAGTCTTTTGAAAAGTTCAAAGAATTCAAGGCTGAAGTTGAAAACGCATTAAGTAGAACGATTAAAACACTTCAATTTGATCGAGGTGGAAAGTTTATGAATTTGACATTCCAAAACTATTTGATAGGACATGAAATTGAATCCCAACTCTCAGTACCTAGTATACATAAGATAAATGGTGTATCAGAGAGGAGAAATCGAACCCTGTTGGACATGGTTCGATCTATGATGACTTAGCTTCCTTACCTGACTTGTTTTGGGGTTATGTAGTGGACACTGCAACGTATATCCTGAATTGCGTTCCCTCCAAAAGTGTTGCCAAAACACCTCTGGAGTTATGAAACCCTAAAGCTAGTTTACGTCATTTCAGAATCTGGGGTTGCCCAACATATATGCTTGAGGCCAATCCTAAGAAACTAGAACCACATTCAAGGTTATGCCTATTTTAGGCTACCCCAAGGAAACAAGAGGTGGTTATTTCTTTAATCCTAAAGAAAAAAGAAGTATTTGTATCGACAAATGCTACTTTTATTGACGAGGACCACATAAGGGAGCATAGACCCAGAAGTAAAATCGTGTTCAATGAGATTTTCAAAGAAATTACTGAATGTTCAACAAGAGTTATTGAAGAGCCTAGTACCTCAATAAGAGTTGTTGAAGTAGGTTCACCTAGTAGGTCAAATGCACCTCAAGTGTTGAGGGAACCTCGACGTAGTGGGAGGGATGTGAACCCACCTATTCGCTATTTTGGTTTAACTGAAATTCTAGCTATGGTAGCTGATGGCAAGGTTAAGGATTCATTGTCTTATAAGAAGGCAATTAAGGATGTTGACAAAGATGAATGGATTAAAGATATGGATTTCGAAATGAAGTCTATGTACTTCAATTCGTAAGGGATCTTGTAGATTAACCTGATGGGGTTAAACCTATACGTTGTAAGTGGATCTACAAAAGAAAACGAGGTGCTGATGGGAAGGTACAAACCTTCAAGTCTAGACTGGTGGTAAAGAGTTATACCTAGGTAGAGGGAGTCGACTATGAGGAGATTTTCTCGCCTGTTGCCATGCTGAAGTCTATCCAGATCCTCTTATCCATTTCCTCCTGTTGTCATGTTGATGCTCTAAATCTCGTAGGGTCCTATAGTTTGTAAAGATTGTATGAACAAACTCTTATGTGATTAATAATATATAATATTTTATTCACTTTGTCTATGAAATAGATGATATTTTAGTTGCATTAACCACAAACTAATAAACTAACATCCAAGGTTATCGTTGTAACTTAAACATGTATGTGGAGACATACAGGTGGATCATGTTTAAGTGATAATCTAAATGGTCTGTAGTATATAGATATGGCTAGATACCTTATCCTAGTGACACTACGAGTATGACCCGCTTTGTAGGTGTTACAATTGTTGTAAAGTGCTACAAATGATCTGATTCTTATCATTCATGTATTAGACATATGAGCAGAGATACTCTATACAAAGGAGTTTGTATAAAACCGGACCACAAAATGTTCAATCTCATTATATAACGTCGTTCATAATACAGACTTTCATTTCACTAAGATGACCATAGGTAACATGACCTCAATCCTGAGTAAGTTGTGAACTCCTGCCTATGAGGGCGGTTCTTTGATTTGTATGGGTGAGAGTGGCTAAATCATCGACTCAACAAACCTACCATTTTGGGGATTTGTTTGATTGGGGAGCTGGGAACATAGCTACCAAGAT
Source organism: Benincasa hispida (assembly GCF_009727055.1). NCBI lineage: Eukaryota > Viridiplantae > Streptophyta > Magnoliopsida > Cucurbitales > Cucurbitaceae > Benincasa > Benincasa hispida. The sequence continues at coordinate 40,970,243 of NC_052355.1, read as the reverse complement.
GGACTTCACTCCTTCCCCAAAACAAAGGTAAGTAGATAAATTGCTCTCTTAAGAGCTGATTTTGGATCTTGAACAATGTGGTGTCACACTTTTTCCTGGCCCGAGAGGGTTTTAGTCATACTAGGACTATGATCTATTGTTCATTAGAGGAATTAGTGGTACTTGAGGAGTTAGATGTAACTACGAGGGCAAAACGATAATTTGGCCTAGATATACTTACGAGCAATTTATGAAGGTCATCGTATTGTTGATTGGTTATATCCAATGGACACAAAATTATATCTATAGTGCGACGAGTGCAGTTGTCGGTTTTTAGTGGAGTGCCCGACAGTTTTTATGTACCATTGGAGTTTCAAGCTACAGGTCCATAAGGTCCCTTTAGTAGCTCAAAAGAATTTAGTTGAGAATCATTTTTTAAGTTAATTTGAATTGTTCAAATTAATAAGAGGGAATTTAATTATATATGATATAATTGTTATAATGTATTTGATATATTATGGTTTATGGGAGGAAATAAATATTTGAATGAGATTCAAATATATTTTCTATTAATGAAATTCATAGTTGTTAAATTTAATATAAATATGATTTATATTAAATACCATAAAATAGAGAAAAGAAACTAGAGTTTATATTATATGTGATACAATATTAAAACCATAGGTTATATGTTATATTTGATATAGCATATAGTTTAATATAAATATAATATGATAAGTTAGTAATCATATTTATTTATTTTATTTTATTATTTTGAATAATAACTTCCTCTATTTTCTCTCCGACTACCTTAGTGGGTGGTTATTGATTTTGTGGAAAGGGGAATAAAAGAAAAGAGTTTTCTTCTTCTTCCTAGACGATTCAACATATTACTGAACGTTTGAGAATTGCATAAGTGTTCTATGTGTTCTTCAATCCTCTTCCTCCAAAACTCAAACAATCCCTCCTAACCAAAATAGTCAGAGTCCACTATTTCTGGGTTCTCACCTTGAGAATATCAAAGGCTCACTGTGGTAATGTCCGATCTATTTGGTTCGTGAAATTCTTGAAGAAGGTCTTCAAGAAGTTGATGAGTTTAAGGCTTGTGATTGTTCGAGGAATTACATGAAGAAAGGTTCTTCAAAGGTGATATCTCTTAAACCCTTTATTTCTTGTTTAAGTATGCTATAATTTATTTTGAATACATATATTGTATGTTTACTATAAATTTAGTTTTCAATAAAAATGGAATTTTGATGATCCTCTTCCACTAAAGGATCTTCTTCAATACGAGTTCCTTCATCTTCTTCTCTCACTTTTTGGTGCTAGAGGAAAAAAGTGCAGACTTAGTTCCGGAGGTCGAATATTTATGGAACTTTTTAGATGATGAAGCAAAATTTACTTCACCCTTCTTCTCCTTGATTTTCAACAAGGATTGGAAAGTTTGTAGCTCGTTGAGCAGAGTAGTTAGGTTGTAGTCCATCCTGTTCAAAACAGCAATGCTACGGAAGTGAAGGAAACTTTCTGGTAAAGATTCCAAAATGATGCTAACCTAGCTAGCCTCGTCGATGCTTGACCTGTTCATCTCCGCTACGTTGAAGTGGATCATCATGTTGAAAACGTATTCTCGAACAGATGCCCTCCCTTGCATAAGGGCATTGAAGATGTATTTAAGAGCGTCGTGCCTGAGCTGTGCGGACGGTTGTCCGAACATTCCCCGCAAGCACTATATGATCTCACGTGCAGTGACCATGGGCTCATGCTTCTTGGCAAGACTTCGTTATGGCTTGCCAAGATATACCCTCGAGCCTTCTCGTTTTTCGTTTTCCAACGCTCGAATGCTTCTCGAACATTTCGAGGAGCAGTAGGAGGTGGAATGGGAGGACACTCCTCCATCAAGACGAAACATAGATCATCGATGATTAAAATCGTGTTTTTCCAACTAGAGTAATTTTCCCCAATTAATTTTTCGGCGACAAGCAAACTAAGTGTAGCTGTAGCCATTTAAAATTATTGAAAAAGAACAAAGTTAATTAATCTACTTGCATTAAATCACTTTTAGAAAACCAATCATGTTTTAGTAAAATAGTCTAGTGTACCCTAAATTTCATCTATTTTGCACTGATGCTTCAGTGAGGTAGGACAAAAGTCATCGTAGGGTGATCAAGTGCCCCTTTACTAAAATGAGATATTCTCAACCATTAGACAGAAACAACTCCTTGTAACTGTAACTAATAGTCACCATTGTTTGGTCCAAAATTTGTTAATATCCTTAACAATTCTGTTTAAGTGTAACCCCTCATTTTAGGTTATAAAGTCCTACCCTAATGAACCAACCTTAGAAAAAAATTGATTAGAACAAGAGACCAAAACAACCCTATCCATTTTTGGAGATCAAATAAAGCGTCATGAAAACGTTCATCCTTTAAGGGGACACCCACGATGCCTCGAGGCGATGCATAAAACTTTATCCATCCTAATAAGAGAGACCAAGGGATATGTTGTCATACATCTCGCTCCCACTTACTATAAACACTCTCTCAATTCACCTTCGTATTAACCTATCCAAACGCCACTCATAAGGGGACACCCATGGTGCCTCGAGGCCAAAAATAGATCTCATGGTGTGAACTTTTAAGGAGAAACGTGTAAAGGTTAAAGTGAAGTATCATATACCCCATTTTCCTCCCATTGAGCGTTCTACCTAGGGTTCATTAACTTAGAAAATCCGGCTAATTGGTTTTATCTAAGTGTTTGTTCAATTTGCTAAAAAACAACTCTCGTCTTTGACGATTAAACAACTTTGATTCAAGTCTTATTAAACTCTTTAACAAACTTTCATCAAACTTGCATGCATGTAATAAATCTATCTAATTCACCTTTCCAGGTAGGGGTGTGACGTTTCCATCGACTTAAGTACCCCAGCCTAGCCAGAACCAGCCTTAGACAAAAGGTCCCTTATAGATTTGTTACATATTTAATCTTTTATTAGGAACCAATTTAATCCTATTAAACCGATTTAAAAGATTAAGCTTAAATTTCCAATCTTATTAGAAACGTGATTTTAGGTCTATCTCAATCAAATTGTAAAACAATTTTAAAAAATGATTATAGCCTGAGGTTTGCATGCAACTCTTTATTATTGATTTTAATTCTGGTTTCATTTATTATAAGAATTATAAGATATGAAACAATTAAAACCAACCATCACATGAATGACATAAGTAAGTTATTTATAACATTTATAAATTAACCAAAGGTAGTGTCATGTTTCATGCAATGTTCATGCATTACTAATATATAACTTTTATATAATTAATTAATGAACTATGCTATAGCATATACTCCATACAATCATTCAACCTTATATTATAACATTTATAATATAAATGATGCATGGATATACTATAATGTATGCATGCATATACTATAACTCTTATATTATATGATGCATGAGCATACTTTATGTAATTTAAATCATGCGTACTAATATATTATAACACTTATAATATAAAATGATGCATGAAAATAAATGCATAACCTATGGTGAGTTTTAAAACTATATGACATACATTATGGCATATAAAATAAACATACATCACATGTATATTTAAACTAAAGTTGATGGACCAAGATAGACAATCTCTAAAACCGGAAATTAAAGGCTAACTTATTACAAAATTTGAGTCCACCAGTTCAAAACAAGGGAACTGGGTCTTGAACCACTCGCCTCGAACCGTTTCACCAAGAGCCCTTGTCACTGATCGTGTAGCATACTCCTGATCGTCGAGCAACAAGGCGTCGAGTATAGATGATCATTTATATGCGATCACTTAGCTTTTGACTATGCGATAAGCATGAAAGTCTACGGATCGTGCAGTTAGCATGCGTTCGTCGAGTATTGTATATTATGCGATCATTTAGCTGATGACTATGCAATGAGCATGATATTCTATACGATCGTTTAGGACGCAAGCTTGCGTCAAATCATATACCGCGCATTTGTCTACCCATCGAGCACCTACGCGATCATGCAACCAACGCAACACGATCGTGTAACAAACTATACATGATCACATAGCATTAGCTATTCGATCGTTTAGCAAATGCTACACGATCGTATAGTAAATTATACATGGTCGTATAACAAAATCTAAACGATCGTTTAGCTCTAAATACATGATGCGACAAACTCCATTTCGTCTTCTCCATTGAAACACACAGCAACCCTTCTTTTGAAGCCTCATGAGCGACTCAAAACTCAAACAAATATAAACTCGATTGCAATTTATTGCCCAAAAAAACAAGGGCCCTTATAAAACAACTTTGTAAATAAAAAAAAAAAGTAGTAAAAAGAGATTTCTATCCCAAAACATCCATCAACAAACCATCTACAAACATTCATCATATGAACGCAATGCAGATTTTAAAATCCACCGGTACTATAAACAAATTCAATACAAGAATGGAATTTGGAATTAGAAACCAACAACCTGGCTCTAATATCAATTGAAGGAACTCGTATTGAAGGAGATCCTTGAGTGGAAGCAGGTCGTCCAAATTCCATTTTTATTGAAAACATAATTTACAGTAAACATAAAAGATATGCATTCAAAATAAATTACAACATGATTTTTACAAGAAAAAAGGGTTCGAGAGATATCACCTTTGAAGAACCTTTCTTCGTGTAACTCCCTTGAACAGTCACGAACATAACAACTTTTGAAGACCTTCTTCAAGATATTCTCGAACCAAAAAAATACACAACCCAATGAACCTTTGGTATTCCCAAGGTTCCCAGGAGTGGTGGACTCTGACTATTTTGGTTATGAGGGATTGTTTGAGTTTGGAGGAAGAAGATTGAGAAAACACACAGAACGTTTCTACAACTCTCAATCGTTTTACAATCACAATGTAATCCGTAGTGGGAAGAAGAGAAAACATTTTTCTTTTATTCCTTTTGCCACAAAAACAATAACCACCCACTAAGATGATTTGAGAGAAAATATGACGTTATTTTCAAAATAATAAGATAATATAAATAAATACGATAACTAACTTATCATATTATATTTATATTAAACTATATGTTACATCAAGGATAACATACAACCTAAAGTTTTAATATTGTATCACATACAACATAAACTATAGTTTCTTTTCTCTATTTTATGGCATGTAATATAAATCATATTTATATTAAATTTAATAACTATTAATCACATTCATAGAAAATATATTTATTTCCTCCATTAAACTATAATATATCAAATACATTATAACAATTATATCATATATAATTGAAACAATTTAATTATATCATATATAATTAAATTCCTCTTATTAATTTGAACAATTCAAATTAACCCAAAAACTAATTCTCAACTAAATCCTTTTGATCTACCAAGGAGACCTTATGGACCTGTAGCTTGAAGCTCCAACGATACATGAATAATTAATTATACTCTTTAATTACATTATTCACCATCCGTTATCTGTTAGGCCGACAACTGCACTCTTCACATATAGTTAATTATTCACCATCCGTTATCCGTTATCCATTATCTGTTAGGCCGAAAAATTATATCACATATAATTAATTTAAATTAGTTATATCACATATAGTTAATCTAAATTAATTATATCAGATATAACTAATTTTCTCAATTAATTTGAACATTAAATTAGTCAAAAATCGATTCTCAATGATTCTTGTTGAGCTATAGAAGGGATCTTATGGACCTGCAGATTGAAGTTCCAATGGTATTTGAATAATTAATTAAACTCCTTTAATTAAATTACTCAACATCCATTAACTGTCGATCACTACACTAAAGACCGACAACTGCACTCTTCACATTATAGATATATTTCTATGTCCATTTGATATAACCAATCAATAGTACGATGACTCTTCACAAATTGCTCGTAAGTACAGCTGGCCAAATTACCGTTTTTTCCCTGTAGTAACATCTAAATCCTTAAGTACCACTGATCCCTCTAATATACAATAGATCATAGTCCTACTATGACTAAACCCCTCTCTGGCCAAGAGAGTGTGACACCACATTGTTCAAGACCCGGAACCGGCCCTTAAGGGAGAAATTTATCTAGGAAGGAGTGAATTTCATCTCGTGTAGTTTAGTTCCCAACTCCCTAATCAGACGAACCCCAAAAATGGTAGGCTTGTTGAGTTAGCGATCTGTCCACTCTCATCCATACAAATCAAAGGACTACCCTCATAGGCAGAAGTTCACAACTCATGCGGGATTCAGGTCATGTTACCTATGGTCATCCTAGTGAAATGAAAGTCTCTATTATGAACAATGTTATATAATGTGACTAAAAATTTCGTGGTCCGATCTTATAAAAACTCCTTTGTACAGAATATCCCCGCTCGCATGTCTAATACATGAATGATCAAGATCAGATCATTTGTAGCACTTTACAATAATTATAATACCTACAAAACGGGTCATACTCACAGTGTCACCAGGATAAGGTACCCAACCTTATCCATCTACTACAGACCAGCTAGGTTATCACTTAAATATGATCCACATGTATGTCTTTACATACATGTTTAAGTTACAACGATAACGTTAGATGTTAATTTATTGGTTCGTGGTTAATCCAAATAAAATATCACATATTTTACAGATAAACTAAATAAAATATCATGTATTATTAATCACATAAGAGTTTGTTCATACAAAGTTTACAAACTATAGAACCCTACGAGATTTAGGGCATCAACCTTAACAGCAATTTGTTCTGGGCATTCAGATCTTTAGAGATCAAAAGAAAAAATCGATGGCCCTGTCTCACGTATCGTACATGATTGCATGTGTTATTTCGCCTAAGGTTCTTTTCTTGTTATCTTTTATGCCTTATCCTTTTGAAATTCTCTTCTTTTTTTTTTTCGATTGCTCTCTTTTGCGGTGTTTCTATGATGGTACGATAATTCACCGGATTTGCTAACTAAGCATCGAAAGACACTCCCTACTTTTATTAGTTTCTTCAAAATTTGAAAGTCTTAAGTTTTATTTTTTGCAAACCTTTGCTCAAACATTTATTACCGCATTCCTGTTGATTTTACTTTTAGCTTTGCGGTGAGAATGTTGCCAATCTCTAAATTTGGGGGTGGCAACAGTCTCGGAGAAATTGCGTTCATTACATTGCCATCATTTGAAAAAAAAAAAGAAGAAGAATTTTTTAGAATAACAACTAAACTGTCAATGCAATAGGGAAACCTATGTTGATAAGAGTTAAGTTGTGAAAGGCACTTACCCATAGTTGGATGTCCGCATGACACACGTGGAGGCAAGCCAAAACGAAAGTAAGTTGTCAGGATCAACGCATAAGCGCAACTTCTCTGTCCGGCGTAAGCCAAATTAAGCAAGACAAGAGTTGAGTTGAATATGGAATGCAACCGAAGTTGGATGCCTGCACGACACACGTGGGGGTAAGCCAAAACGAAGAGCGTAACTAGGTTCAACGCCGCATTTGAATAAGTAATCGCAAAGTTTTGAAGTATTTTGAATGAACGCATTCTCAAAAGCTAAACGCAAAGTTGTGGTGAATGAATTAAATTTTTTTTAGCAAAGGCTTGTCGGATCTAAACTTAGAAAATATCTTTTTGAAGAAGTAGTTGAAGTGGAGGAGAGCATTGTGGCGATAGTTAGAGGTATGAGTAAATTATATTCTGAAAAGCTGGTCATCGTAAAGGCAAGCAAGAAGGTGAGTTAGAATTTCTTGAGTATAACACATGCTTGAGGACAAACATGATTCTAAGTTTGGGGGTGTGATGATATGCAGAAATGCATGTCATCTTAGGCCTTTTATTTAGAATTATGAGGGTTGTTAAGCAGAATATGCGACAATTATGTTAGGAATGCAGAAATACGTGTAATGAGAAAATGAGATTGTGTCATTCAGTATTGAGAATCTCGGCTAACCCAGTAATATGCGTTATTATGCGTTCAATTGTCTATTTTTGTAGCTAACGCAGGAAGTGGACACAAATGCAGAACCAGACTACCGCATGCGGAGAAACTCTCCATCGCAAAGGCGAACGCATACGATCAACGCATGGGTGTTGTGGTGATCAGCCGCATGCATCTATCACATAGGAGTTGCGATCATCATATGATTGCGGTCATCGTGTAGAAGTTGTGGTATTAAGCAAATGCAGAACCAGACTACCGCATGCGGAGAAACTCTCCATCGCAAAGGCGAACGCATACGATCAACGCATGGGTGTTGTGGTGATCAACCGCATGCATCTATCACATAGGAGTTGCGATCGTCATATGATTGCGGTCATCGTGTAGAAGTTGTGGTATTAAGCAAATGTGATCACTGCAGGATTGCGGCTACACGATAACGCATAATAGAGGGATCAATGCAAGGCGGGTGGAATGAACGCATCAACGCATCTCTTAGGAAAATTAAAAGATGATGTTGACATTTCACCTACCACACCGTTAGCAGCATAGATTCAGAAAAGGACTAACATGCCGCAAATGTCAGAATCAGAGCAGTCCATTAAGCTTTCGGAGATCCAAGCTCTATATAAAGAAGCCGGAATTTCAACTTATCCAAGGTTTTCGCCTGAGGTTCGCCTTAGGGCGGGTCCTTGTGATCCAGACAAATGCGTGAGAAGAAAGCTTGAGAGTTCTTCATCTTCTTCCTCCATTCCAGTGACGACCGGAGCCTTCAACCGGAGCTAGATCTCGAGAGAGTTAGTTCCACCGCCCATCTATGGTACTACTGGCAGTCTTGATACACATCAGCTGGTCATTTCATTTTCTCTTCTTTTCTTATATTGTATTGTATTACATTTTGGGATTAAGAAATTAATACATTATGTGTTCAATGCATTTATGTGTTTCCTTCGATTCCATCCTCATTCTTCTTTACTTAGCATCCTTAACTTTCATTGCATCACTTAGTGAGATTGCTAGAGTATCGCATACTTAGCCATGTGGATTAGAGATATGAAGCATGTAGTAAACCACCGAGAGGTGTGCGTTGTGCGAGTGTGTGAGAAAACCTTATTTGCTTAGTGTGAAGCTGTAGCAACGCCTGTCTATAGGCTAACGTAATGCTTGTCTATGAGTAAAGTCAGCAACAACCAACTATCTGGGAGAATAAGTGGTCAGTCGCATTAAGCAATATAAGCTATTGTTCACTAGATTTGTATGGGTGAGAGTGGTTAGGTCCCTGACTCAATAAGCCTACCATTTCGAGGATTCGTCTGATTTGAGAGTTGAGAACACAACTACACAATATGGAATTCGCTCATTCCCTAATGTCAGCGTAAGTAAATAAATTGCTCTCTTAAGGGCTTATTTCGAGGCTTGAACAATATGGTGTCACACCCTCTCTTGGCTCGATAGGGGTTTTGGTCATATTTGGATTATGACCTATCATTGATTAGAGGAATCGGTGGTACCTAAGGAGTTAGATGTAACTATAGGGACAAAACGATAATTTTTGTCAAACTGTACTTACGAGTAATTTGTGAAGGGTCATCGAACTGTTGACTGGTTGTATCTAATGGACACACAAATATATCTGTAGTGTGAATAGTGCAGCTATCGGTCTTTAGTGCAGTGATCGACAGTTAATGGATGTTGAGTAATTTAATTAAAGGAGTTTAATTAATTATTCAAATACCATTGGAACTTCAATCTGCAGGTCCATAAGATCCCTTTTATAGCTCAACAAGGATCATTGAGAATCGATTTTTGACTAATTTAATGGTTCAAATTAATTGAGAAAATTAGTTATATCTAATATAATTTGTATTTGATACATTATAATATAAAATTTATTTTGAGAGGAATTAAATATTTGAGTACAATTCAAATACTAATTATATGAATGAAATTCATATAACTAAATTAAATATGAGTTTGATTTATATTAAATGTCATGAATTATTTGAGAGTTTTAAAACTATAGACTGTATTATATTTGATATAATGTAAACTATAGGCTATGTGTTATATTTGATATAACATATAGTCATATATGTATATAATGAGTTATATATATATATATAACTTATTATATTATTTTTTAGTTTAATTTTAAATTAAAGAGAGGGGGTTACAACTTCCCTCAATACTCTCATAAAAGAACGTGTGAGTGGGAGGTTACTTCCTACAATCTTCTTCTTCCTGGTTTTTTACGCATCTCTAAACACTGGGTTGTTCTTCTTGATCTCCCAGCAAGCACATAGGGAATTATTTATCTTTCTTCTAAATCTTTCTCCCTCTCCCAAAATAAACAGAGCCTTATTCTTACCCTAGCTTAAGGAGAATACAAAAGATTATTTTTTGGTGGTAGCCATCTTAGATTGCTGTTTTTGGTTTGAGGAGAATTGAAGAGTTTGTGATAGGTGGGAAAAGGAAATCGTGAAGATAGGTGGTTTCAATGGTAAGTAATCTAAACCCTTATTCCCTTCTTTTTATTGGGAAGCATGGTGTAAAAATTTGAATGACATGCATAACGTGTTTCTCTGTATTTAATATTGTGAAACTTAAAATTGGGATCGATCCCCGCTTCCGTTATGAACCTCATAGTCCTTCAATTACATCAATTTCTTCTACCAATTTCCAAATTAATTCAATAGGTTAGAGAAAGACCGTTTGTCATCGAGCTTAAATTGGTGAATCAACTTCAACTTTTTTCCAAATCTCGTAAAAAAATGTTTTCCAAACCAAAAATGGTTTTCAAAGAATATATCATTGATAGTATTTGTAAAAGTTCTCTATAATTTTATTCATTCAATTCACTCACATTTGTCATTTCGTACAAAAATAGGCAACATCCCTATAATAAATACCATATATATATTTGAGGTTTAAATTTTGTTTTGATGGATGAAATTTGAATAATATTTTATTTTGGTTCTTAAATTTTTTAAAAATGCTCGAATTAGCCTCTAAACTTTAAAAAGTATTTATTTTGATCTCCAATATGTTAAGAATTTGTTAACTCTTTAATAAAATAAAGAGGTGTCTTGTATTTTTTTTTTTTTTATAATTAAGCTACCAAATAAGTTAAGTACGCTAAAAAAAATATAGAGGTTCAATTTTGAAAGTGACAAAACAAGAGAATTTAAAATACATTTTTAATTCAAAATTTTGGTCGTTTAGTATTTTGGCATGTTAGTTGTTGGCATTTACTTCACATTCATATTTCTCTATACATCTAAAGTTTAATCATCTAAAAATACAATATCCTTCGTATTTCTATTATATAGTTAACAAAATTTTAATAGTAAAGAGTAAAATAAACATTTTTTAAATGTTTAGTGATTAAAAAAAAATTCGAAGATATAAATATTAAAATAGAGCAATATTTAAAATTTAAAGATTAAAATAAGATTTAAACTCATGACGTCTATTTTTTAGTTCAACTATACGAATATGGAGGAGTGAGAATTCGAAGTTTTTAGATAACAAGCACGAAAATTTGTAATTTGACGTTTGCTTTTTTTGTTTTCCATTTGAATAATTTTCCAGTGCCTATCCATCCACTCAGCACCATCATGGCAGAACTCAAATTGTAGCTCTTCGTGCCCTCATACGTCATTTACCAAGCTGCCTCTCGATGTTGACTTTCTTTCTTTCTTTCTTTTTTTCGCATTGTTCAATTAAAATCAAGGTTTAATTTTCTTCTATGCCTATTGATTTGGATCCGATTTTTTCCCACCGCCACATTGGACTGCTGTGGCAATTTTTGGGCCAAGTATTTCCGGAAGGCTTTCTTCGCCAATAATAGTCCGCTAAACACTTTTTAGATTCAATCCAATTATTCAGATTACTTTCAACTCAAACAATTTTTATTAAAGAATGAACTCAATCCAACCAAACCTTGAAAATTTTAGATTTTATTAGTTCAGATTACTCGAGCCATTATTTAAATTTTTGTTTTAAGAAAAGTATCATGTTAACATATAAAAGAAATTGATTAATTATCTCCCCGTATTAAAATAAGATTAACAAATTAATTTTTAATTGTATTATAAAATATCAAACAATTATTTTAAATTATTGGTGGATAATAAATAGTCTTAAAAAATCATGAAATAAGTGAAATTAAAATAAATATGGGTGTATATAATTGTATTGGAACTAAAAAAACATACTTTTTAATATTAATAATGAGTTCGGATTCGATCGGATTGGTTCAGATTATTTTTTGTGAACCCATAAACTAACCCAAATTATAAAGTTTTCATTTATTTGAACCTAATCCAATCTAGGTAAATTAATAACTCAACCTAAATCGTATGAATTGGATTGATCGAATTTTTCGGATCATCGGATTTTTTGAACACCCGTGATAGTTGTGTCGTCAATCTAATTTTAACTAAGGACCAATCTGCAATCTCGAGTTGTTTCCCCAAAATAATTGTATCAAATAAGATGTAGTGTGAACAATATATCACAATACACGAGGATGGCAGAAGTAGTGAGGATTAATATATATATATATATCAAAATCATGTTTACTCACATTTAAAACTTAATAAATTAATTGTAATGTGAAAAGTGGGTCCTATTTGATTATTTTGGTGTTGTTTATTTATGTTCTACGTATTGTCCATTTCCAAGTTTATAATAAAAAAAAAAAAAAAAAACATAAATGGATTGATGAATGGATGGTGTGGTAAATCCAACTACGTCGTATCGTTATCGTTATCGTTACCGTTACTATTATGCTTACAATTATCATTACCGTACCAAAAGAAAATTTTTGAATTCTGACACTTTTATTATTACCATTGTCGCTTTATTACCGTTTGTCCCTCAGAGGTAAAGGTAACCGTAACGATAACATTAAATTTGACAAACTTCATAATTTTAAGTAAACGCAATAAAAAACAATCAAATTACATTTGCGATTATAGCCTACTATGATTGAGTTATCAATAGAATTTCATTACGACTACACCAATTGTCATTATGAATTTGTAAACATGGCCTAAAGATTAAATTTTGTTAGATTATATTTAAATAAATGAAAAAAATTAAAATTGAGCTTTTTTTTGTTACAATAGGTAGGGGAGGAGAAATAAATTTTTGACATCAAAATTTATAGTTATACTCATTGAGCTATACTCATTTTATTAAATTATTATTGAAACTTACCCTAAAAGTTCAAAAGGTAGTTTTGTTTAATTTTCATAGTTTTTTTTTTCAATTGTCAACTTAAATAATACAATCAAGGAAGTTAAATCGACACTTTATAATTATTTTCCAATTTTCCACACTAAAAATTTCTTCTTTTTTCCCCATAAAATGCCTAATTAAATTTCCAAATGAAGAACTCTATTTTTTTTTTTAAAAAAAAAAACGATGTAAGTGAAATATTTTCGTCCTTTTTCATGCACATCTGTGTTTAATATCGATCTTTATTCAGTAGTCATTTTGTATTCTTGAATTTTCTAGCAAATTGTTTTATCGAAATAAACGTGCCAACTTGTTTTATGCTAGAGACCCAAGTACAAAAATCCCTCTATTTAAAAGTTTCGAGTTTTTTAAGTTAATTAGAAAAAGGGGTGAATTTCAAACTATTTAGAAAAATAGGGTTTTTTTTTTTTTTTGCTTTTAATAGAATGTGTTTCTTAGAAAAACGCATTTACATTGGAACTTGTGCCATCATAAATTTTTTTTAACACAAGTTCGATGATTGATGAAGATTTAACGATTTTGTTTGTATATTTATATTTTAATGCAGCTATTGTTAAAAAGTTTTTGCCAACACTCCACCTGGGATCAAATCTCATTATTTTCCCTTCCTTGAAAATTTTAATCTTAAATATTAATAATCCTATAATTTTGCAAGAAAAAAATATATAATTAATTCATCATTTTTATTTGATGTTATAATAACTAAAATCATATTTTAGTAGTGGTTAAATTTTAATTTAAATACTAAATACAAATTCGAAAAGTATTTAATTTTTTTATGCTTAAAAATATATATATTTTTAATTTAAAGTGTATGCTATGGATTTGAAAGTCAAATTAGACTTTTGAATACTCTACTCTAAAAGTAGTCGAACTAAAAAAAATAATTAATAGTTAAATGATAATTTAAATACTAAAATATCAATCATTTTAAAGTATAATATAAAAGAACTAATATATCATTAAAATAAACAACGTGCAGTCAATAAATAAAAACACTTGAACACCTTTAATATCTCAATATTTAAATTATATTTTAAATATTATTTTATTAAAATAAAATTATATAGAAACCTAATTCACTAATTATACATTTTTGTGATATCATTACTGTTTAAAATAAAATTAAAACATGTTATTGTGGTTTTTGTTACTATAAATAAAATTATAAAGTTTCTTGATATATTAATCATTACTTTTTATATATTGTCACATTAGAAATATAAAGAGAAATAAATTTATAACTTTTTAAGAATTATCTAAGGACATCGATATTTTTATCAATATTTTCATAAAACTAAGATTTCTATATTTTCATCAACATCGATATTTTAAACTTTGGTGGATATAATAATTATAATTTTTCTCACTAATATTGTTTAAAAAAAAAATCAATAGTGAAATCGTAATATTTTGAAATCAAGATATCCAATTGAAACAAAATTCAAATTTGAAAGGTAAATTTGTAACATCAAAAAATTGAATGACTGAATTGAAACCAAACTTACTCAAAATTGAATAATTAAAAATGTAATATTTCGAAACATATAAACCATATATAAATTAGATTCAAGATTTAGAGATCACTCATATTTTTCTGGTAGAAAAATAACCTAAGTAGAACGAAAAAATGGTTTAAAGGAAAAGGAAGATAGGTAAACAAAAGGGTTAATAAAAAAATTTAAGTTTTTTAAAAAAAGGAAAAAAAAAGAAAAAGAAAAATGAAATTGTAACGGTCTAACCGAAGTTAACGGGAATAGATTAAAAAAGGAAAAAAATAAAAAAATAAAAAGGTGAAATGCACTAAATAACCCCATTGCTCTAAATAATTTTGAAACAACCCCTTTTCCCCATTTTTTTTCTTTTCTAAAAACATCCCTTTTTATCCAATTAACCCAGTTTCGGCGATCCAATCTGACTGATTATTAATTTAATTTGGTAAAGTACTTACTGATAGTGTGATAATAATATATAGCTGTTTTATATCTACTTTTTGTTCCATTTGGAGTTGTTTCGGACAGATTTAATTGGTTTATTTAGGGCATCTTCTTACAAACGATTGTTATGTATTGTATTGTATAAATAAATAAATAAAACCCTTAAACTTGAATCACAATTGATTTAGGCTTAGTTTGATATTGTTGTATCATTTAAAATAATCGTTGATAACTGTACTTATAAAAAAATTAGCTATTAAATGAAGTGAATTGATGTTTGGTAAATTTCTCTTAAATTTATAAAAGGAAATAGGTTGTAGTGTTTGATAAATAAATAAATTTATAAAATAGAGTTACAAATAACTTTATTTTTTTAATCTAAAATTTTAAAATGATATATTTGATTTGTTATAGGTTAATTTTTAACATTGAGGAAAATAGCTCGATATGATATATTTTTTTAAAAAAATTGACGCATTTAACTCATAAAAATTAGAAATAGATTTGATTATATGATAAATGGATAGGTATATAAAATAAATCTTATTTTTAAAATATAAAATTGAAAGTTTACTATCCATTAAAAAATTTATCTGATTTTAGAGGAATCTAAAAGTTAATAGGATACTATTTTAAAATAGACATGAAATTAATTTTTCAAAATGATTTTAACAAAATTGAATCATCACTTCTACCTCTCCCAAAAGTAATCCCAAATGGACGTTTAAACGTTCACACCTCATAAATGTTACACGAGTATTTAAGTGGATATCAATACTAGGATTTTTCACCTGCGATCCAAATATTTTTTTTAAAAAAAAAAAAAAAGAAGAAGAAGAAGAAGAAGTTATATTAACACCCCAGTTTTTTTCCATTTGAGATCAACAAGAGGTTGTGTATATCTGTTTATTATATGAAGAATTTTGAGTGACTTTTGGAGCTAGCAAAGATTAAGTATAAACCTAGTTTGGTAACTATTTTTTTTTAAAAAAAATGAGCCTATATCATCCACATTTTTTACCATGATTTCCATCTTTTTTAAGTACAATAGTTGAATTCTCAATCAAATTTTAAAACAAACAATTTTTTGAAAGCTGCTTTTTTTATTTCTCAAAATTTAGCTTGGTTTTTTAAATCATTGGTGAAAAGTAAATAAATAAAAAAAAAATTTGGAGGTGAAAATAGTGTGTCTATAGGCTTAATTTTCAGAAATAAAAACAAAAAACAAAATGATTACCTAAGAGGCCATAACTTTTCATTTTTTATATTTTGTTCTGTAAACTATATAACAAAGTAATTAGGTATTTTTTCTTTAATGTTCATCTGCTCGACATCCGTATTAGTTAATTTATGTGACTCAAACAACGTATGCATACTGTTGGGGTTGATGCCCTAAATCTCGTAGGGTCCTATAGTTTGTAATGGTAATGTACAAACATATTATTTATGTAATAAAATATGTGATGTTTTATTTCAAGATTAGTTGCATTAACCACAAACCAATAAACTAACATCCATGGTTGTCTTATAACTTCAAAATGTATGTAGAGACATACGGATGGATTATGTTTAAGTAATAACCTAAATGGTCTATAGTAGATAGATATGGCTGGATACATTTTCCTTGTGACACTATGAGTATGACCCGCTTTATAGGTGTTACAATTGTTGTAAAGTGCTACAAATGATCTGATTCTAATCATTTATGTGGAGAGATGTGAGCGGGAATATTCTATACAAAAGAGTTTGTATAAGACCGGACCACGATGCTGGGATTGTCCTAAACTCGCTGTTTGTAAATGTTGGTAACATATTTTATTTATCAATAAAAATATTGTTGAATATTTTATTCAATAAATTATTGTTGATATTACATTCTTTTATGAAAATCCAATAAAACAAATTCATGGCTATAACATGAATACTTTAACTTTATATGGCGACATAAAAATGAAGGAAATCGTGCACGAGAATTTCCATGAGCAACGGAAAGATCATTCCAAATTACAATCATATATGAACTTTACAAATTATAGTCATAAATAGAAACATACGGTTATGCATTCATTACAGAAATTACAGCATGATAATACAAATACTCAAGAAGAAATGCTACACACATTTGTAGACTCATCTCCACGCTCCTTGATCATGAACGCTCGAACACAGCAACCTCTAATCGTTCAACATGACAGCTACACTATATAAACACCGCGCACTCGAACTCAGCGATCGCCTTGATCACAAACACCCCAACAACACGAACGGCCTCCACAGAATCTCGACGGCGTCGAGTTGAGTATGACATCACCAAGAAGGCTACCTTGGTATTCTCGGTATGAGAATCCATAGGGTGGGCTCTTTGTGGACTTGGTTTGAGGCAGAAGACGGAGGAAACAACAATCGTATAAATGATTGAGCAAGTGGGAGAAGACAAAACCTATCGTATAAGTTGATGCCCAATCGTTTAGCAAAAGCTAAGTGATCGTTTAGCTCATCGCTTAGCTGCGTGTTTGTTGCCTACAAATACTACACGATCATTTAGCTTGCTCCAAGTTGTTGCTTAGTAAATCCTATTTACTTGACAACTTTCATTCCATGAGATTATTTTCCGAGAGAGAAAATCTCAAGCTTACCAAAACTTACTAAAATTAGGAAAATAATTTCCCTTTTATCTCACGGCTACCATGAAACCACCAATAACCTCTCACTCAATTGGTTATTAGAGAAAATGAATTAATTATCCAATAATTAATATTATTATAAATATAAATGATAACTAACTTATCATACTACATTTATAACCTATAGTTTTAATATTTCATCTTATGAAACATATAAACCATAACTCTTTTTCTATTCCCTGGCATTTAATGTAAATTTCATTTATATTAACCTTCCACTTGATGTATCTCATCATACCGATCGTATCATATATAATCGAATTACCTCTTGTCAATTTGAACATTTCAAATCAACACCAAGAACTGATCCTCAACTGAATCCATTGAGCTACCAAGGGGACCTTATGGACCTATAGCTCAAAGCTTCAATGGTACATGAGTAACTGACTAAACTCTTTAGTCACGGGATCCACCATCCGTTAACTATCAAACACTCCACTAAAGACCGACAACTGAACTCTCCTTACCACATAAATATTTTGTGTCCATCTTAACCAATCAGAAGTGCGAAAACCTTTCATAGATCGCTCATAAGTACAGCTGGGCCAATAACCGTTATGCCTCTGTAGTTACATCTAACTCCTTAAGTACCAGTGATCTCTCTAATGAACATAAGTCATAGTTCTACTATGACTGAGTCCCCTCTTCCAATGAGAAGCCGAGGCCACTATGTTCAAGCCCTGGAATCAGCCCTTAAGGGAGCAATCTCTCTACTTATCCCTGCTTCAGGAAAGAAGTGAATTCCATCTTGTGTATTGAGTTCCCAGCTCCCAAATCAGACAAGTCCCCAAAAAGGTAGGCATGTTGGGTTGGCAATCTGGTCACTCTCACCCATACTAATCACAGAACTGCCCTTAAAAGCAGGAGTTCCCAAAACACTCAGGATTGAGGTCATGTCACCTATGGTTATTTAAGTGAGATGTAAGTCTCTAGTATCAATGGCATTATATACAGAGTCTAGTCATCGAGTGGTCCGGTCTTATACAAACTCTTTGTATAAGACATTCTCGCTCGCAAGTCTCCACATGAATGGTCAGGATCTACCATCTATAGTAGTTTACAACATTTGCAAACCTCTACAAAGTGGGCCGAATCTGTAGTGTCACCAAGATCAAGTATCCGACCTTAATCCTTATACTATATACCTATTTAAGTTATCACTTAAGGCATGATCCACTTGTATATCACATATACATGCTTAAGTTCACATAAGATAACCAAGGAGATTTGTTTATTGGATATGAGTAAATGCCATAATGAAAATAACATTTATTTTACTCATCAAACAATGTGTATCATTACAAACAACGAGACTCCGGGAGAATTAGGATACCAATCCCAACAAAAATATGATCAAGTTTTAGTATGTAGCCAAAATGCTTTATAAGTATATGGATGAGAATGGGTACCTCATCCCGGTGACGCTATTGGACTCAGAACATTTTGTATACTAATACAAATAACATGATCTAAAAATCATTCATGTGGAGACATATGAGTGTGGGCATTCTGTGCAATGAGTTTGCATAAGATCGGACCTCGAAATAGTCACTTTTCTTTATAACAACCATTTACTGTTAAAAGCTATTTCAAACTCAATGACCTAGAGTAACTCGATCTTAATCCTGAACTAACTATGAACTCTTGTTTATTCGGTATTATCCTTTGATCTGCATAGGTGAGAGTAGTCCAACAACACTGCTCAATAAGTCTCCCATATTGGAAATAAGACTGAATAGATAGTTGGGGAATATAGCTTTGCAATAGAAATTCACTCCTACCTGACTTCAGGTTAGCAGATAGGTTGTTCTCTTAAGTGTTGATGCCTAGTCTTGAACAACGGGGCCTCGTCCTCTCATGAAAGAGAGGGTTATGGTTTATAAGTTGGACTATAAGTCAATTGTTCAATGGAGGATTAGTGGGAGCTTAAGGTGTTGGGTTTTATGTCCTAAAAACTCTCAGTTTGTAAAATGATAAACATTTTCTATTTTCAATATACTTATTATTGATCTCATAAATTGTATGAAAGTCTAAATCCAATAAACTAAGACCCATGATTATTATATGAGTACTTGAACTTTATGTGGAGACATAAGAGTGGATCGGGTTTGAGTAAGTAGTAAAACTGATCTATGGTATATGAATGAGGTTGGGCACCTTATTTTGGTAACACCATTGGATACGGCCTACTCTGTAGTTGTTACAAAGAGTTGTAAAGTGCGACATACGATGTGATCTTAATTCGTACATGTTATGACATGAGTAGGGGCGTCCTATGCAATGAGTTTGCATAAGATCAGGACCAAGAAATAAGTTACTCTTACTTTATAACGCTGTTTACTGGTTAAGACTGACTATTTCACCTAGATGACCTAGGTAACTTGATCTTAATCCTGAGCTAACTATGAACTCCTGTTTATTTGGGATTGCTCTTAGATTTGCATAGTTTAAGGTTGGTTCAACAGTGCCGGCTCAATAAGATTGCCATTTTAGGGGTAAGACTGGATAGATAGCTGGGGACATAGGGTGCAAGATGGAGTTCACGCCTACCAATTTAGAGATAAGAGAAAGGTTGTTCTCTTAAGTATTGAATCCAGGTCTTGAACAAGGGGCCTCACCCTCTCACTAGACTGAGAGAGTTTGGTTTAGTGATGGATCACAAACCAGTTGTTCATTAGAGGATCAAGTAGGACTTGAGGAATAGGACGTAATCTCGGGGTAAAACCAAATATTTGACCCAACCGTTATACGAACAACCTGTGAAGGGCTCGACTTGCTGATTATGGTATAAATCATGTGGACATAATATATCTACAGTGAGAGGAGTGCAACTATGCGCTTTAGTGGAGTGACCCATTTGTTAACGAATGGAGATTAATTTGGTCTAATAAGTTTAGCCAATTAATCTCAGATCATTGGAGCCCATAATCTATAGGTCCACGAGGTCCCCCTACTAGCTCTAGAATAACGTGATAAGTAAATTTGAAACGTTCAAATTAGAATTAAGGAAATTTGTAATATATTGAGATATAATTATGTTTAATTTTAGAATTAAACGGCATAGGAGAATTATTAATATGATTTAATATATAAGGATTGTTTTAAATTTAATTAAAGATGGATATGTGTTAAAATTAATTTAATATTTGATATTAAATTAATTAAGTTTTATTTAATAATTAATTTATGAAATTAATTAATTTTTCATTTTTAAAATCAAATAGATTTTTTAAATCAAAATTTTATTTTTAAGATAAATTTGAGAAATTGGAAAACTAAAACACAAAATGGAAAAATGAGTTTTTCCATTATCCATTTTTGAAGTAGCTCACACATGAAGCAACTTCTTGCCTTTGTCTTCTCCAAGCATGAGCTGCAACTCATGCAGCTCTTCTCTTTGCATGTTGATCTGCAATATAATGAAGAGATTGGAGTGAAAATCGGGCATACAATCAAAAGAGTTTTGAGAGAAAATTCGATTTGAAGAATGATTCTTCAATAAGGTTGCTGCAATGAGCTTTTCTCCTTCATCCCTTGATTCAAGCTTGTTTTGAGTCCCACAACTCAATCTAGAGCACCCAGAGAATAGTGGGGAAGATCTTGAGGTGGTCTACAACAAGATATGGAGAAGATTGCAGTTGGAGAAGAAGCTTTGAAGAAGTTCTACAAGAGGTATGTCTTGAAACCCATTTTTCTGCAGAAGCATGCTTTATATTATGCCAAAATTAGAGAATTTGAGTGCTTAGATGATCCTTGTGTTTCCGCTGCTGTTGATACAATCCTACATAAGGAGCAAGATGTATTTATAGGGATAAAACGGTAATCTTTGACACAACTGTAAATACGAACGACCTGTGAAGGGTTGACTTACCAATTATGGTTAAAATGGACAGAAATATAACTACAGTGAGAAGAGTGCAACTATCGAGCTATAGTGGAATGTCTTGGTAGTTAACAAATATTGATTAATTCGGTTTAAAGAGTTTAACCAATTAATTGCAAATCGTTGGAGCTCATGATCTGTAGGTCCATAAGGTCCCTCTACTAGCTCATATTTTGAATTAGTAAATTGAGTAATTTTGGTGAGATTTGAAATTAGGGTTTAGAATTTGAAATGTTCAAATTCAATTAGAGTTTCTATTAACTGTATTTGATACAATTGAAATGTTTAATTTTATCAAATTAAACAAGATTGGAGAATCGATTAATGTTTAAATTATAATTTAAATATTAATTATATGAAATTAAATTCACTGTAGTTAAATTGATGTTTTATTAATTTAATATTAGATATTAAATTAACAAAATTAATTAAAATATTTAATTAATTAGTTTTTATCTAAATTTAATTAATTGAATTAATTTTTATAAAACTAATTAACAAATAAATTCGTTTATTTATTTGATTTTAGAAATCATTTTTTGAAAATGCATTTTGGAAACATAGTGGAAATTTTCAAAAGTTGGAAATCTCCACTATGTGTGCAAACACCTTATTCATCCAATTCCAGTCAATCCATGAAGAATGAGCTGACCTCCATGCAAGCTTTGAGATTGCATGATGAAAGCTTTATAAATTAGAGTGTTTGGGCTGAATCATTAGCTAACCATTCAAAATTTCTACAAGAATTCTGTAGAATTCAAAACCCTCAGCAAATCCTCTTTAATTTTATCAGAACCAACTCAATTTAGTGTTTCCACCCCACAATCCTTGCAAATGAATAGTAGAGAAGATCTTTGTCATGGTCTACCTATAGATTGAAGCATATTCTCGTGGGGCTTAGCTGGTTGTGAAGAAGATTCATCAAAGGTATTATGTTCAGTAACCTCTCTTATGAAATAGTTTTTCTAAAGCATGTTTTAAACTCAAATTAAGTGTAATTAGAGTGCCTATTGATTCTGATTTTCTCCGTTGCATGTAAGTTTACTCCATCACACGAAATGTTTAGTCTTATTATATAATGTCATTCATAAAAGAGACTTACATTTCATCAGGATAATCATAGGTAACATGACTTGAATCCTGAATGAGTTGTGAACTTCTGTCTATGAGGGTGGTCCTTTGATTTGTATAGGTGAAAGTGACCAGATCTTCGACTTAACAAGCCTATTATTTTGAGGTTTCATCTGATTGGAAAGCTGGAAACACAACTACACAATAAGAAATTCACTCATTCTCCAATGTTGGGGCAAATAGATAAATTGTTCTCTTAAGGGCTGATTGGGCTTGAACAATGTGACGCCATACCTTCTCCTGACCCGAGAGGGGTCTAATCATACTTGGACTATGATTTAGGGTTCATTTGAGGGATCAATGGTACTTGAGAAGTTAGATGTAACTACAAGGGGCAAAACGGTAATTTTAGCCCAGCTGTACTTACGAGCAATTTGTGAAGGGTTTTCATACTATTGATTTGTTATATCAAATGGATACAAAAATACATATATAGTGCGAAGAGTGCAGCAGTCAGTATTTAGTGGAATGCCCGACAGTTAATGGATGGTGAATAATTTAATTAAAAAGGTTAATTAATTATTCGCGTACCATTGGAGCTTCATGCTACAGGTCCATGAGGTCCCCTCGATAGCTCAACGAGATTTAATGAGAACTAGTTTTTTGATTAATTTGAATTATTCAAATTAATCGAGGGAATTAATTATATATGATATAATTAATTAAATATTAATTATATGTGATATAATAATTAAATATTAATTAATATGTGATATAATTATTAGATATTTAATATCTATATGATAATACTTATAGTATTTATAAGAGGAAATAAATATTTGAATATGATTCCAATATTAATTATATGAATTAGATTCATATAATTAAATTTAATGGAAATGTGATTTATATTAAAAAGCCATTACTGAGAGAAAATTGAAACTATATGCTATATTGTATTTGATGTATATAAAAACTAATCGTTATATGTTTTAATGTGATATAATAATAGTTTATTATATGTATATAAATTAGTTATCATATAAAATATATATATATATTATATTATTGTTCGATTTGGTCTTTTTTTTTTTTTTTTTTTTTTTTTTTTTTTTTTTTTTTTTTACCAAAACTGAAAATCGAATCGGTACCCCTCAATTTGTCTTATAAGTGAATAAAAAACATCAATCTCTCCATCGGTTTCGAATCAAACTAAACCAGTATGGTTTCAGTTCAAAATGCTTTGATTATGATTTTAACCGATCGTTCACCAAATGTATTTTGAGATTGAGGTGAGATAAAGAAGAAGGTGAATGTGACATAATGAACAACGACGATGAAAACAATCGAAGTTAGATGCGACCAAAAAAAAAAAAAAGAAAAGAAAAGAAAGAAGAAGAAGTTGACAACGACAGAGACGGAAGCACATGAGCAAGAAGTTGTTGGCGACAAAGATCGTAACGCATGAGTGACGAATCAAGAAGTGAATCGACAACGACATTTAGGTGATAATACATGTAGAATAGGGTGGCAAGATGGTGCATGCAAAATAAAGAAGTCAGCGACCATAATGCGAGTGAAAGATATTGAGGGAGGGAGGAAAAAACCAGGGGAAGTGAAAGAAGGCGCGCACGTTGGTAGGGAAGAAAGAGACAAAATTGAAATTAGGATTTTGTTGTGGGTGAAAAGTGAATGTTTATTTAGCTAAATATGGAGACCAACCCATAGGGTCAGTCATGATGTCTAAGTATGGAGGCCAACCCTCAGAGACGATCATAGAGCTTGAGAAGGTAGATCCTATGAAAGTAAAGATTATGCTTGAGTATTGTACTGTTGCGCATGATTGAGTTACTAGTATAATAAATCCCACGATCTACAATGGTTAATGATGACTTGAATAATGATCCTAGGAGTTAATTAGTCAAATAACTGTTACGAAATCCATTTTTATATAATCGAGAGGGCTCGTGACATTTGAAATACGCTAACATACATTCCAACTTCTATACTCTCTAGCTCTCTCTCTAAACAATCATTGATTTGATTGTTGGAGTGTTAGTGACCAAGCACTACACTAGTGTGGGTTTCTATATTTTGCAGGGCTGTTGTTTGATTCTATCCCGAAAATTATAAATTCACCATTAATACCAAATTTCGATATCACACATCTTTCAAAAAGATATCTTGTTCGTTATTTCTTAGTTTATTTACTTATTATGTGGAGGCTAAAAGTTATTTAAGTAGACAATTTCTAAGTTAGATTATTTAAACGAGAGTTAAGATGGGAGGGTAGGTAAATTAATTATTGTTTTACTAGGTTCGGTTCGTTCTTATTAAAATTACATATTACCTAAAATTATTGATGACCGAGACCAAACCTCACAGTTTTCTAAATAGATAAACCAAGAAAGCCAAAACTTCCATAAAAATCAAACTAATCTAGTTGGTTTGGTCCTATTTGATCTAGTACGTCCATTTGAGTCGTTTTTTTAGCACCCATATATAGTATACCAATATACATTTGAAATGATGTTATCCATATTACAAAAAAATGTGCGTTAACATGTATGACAAAATAGACGCAAACAACGATTTATGTGTATCGATGTGGTATCACAATCAATCATTGATAGATATTTATCACTAATTGAGTATATAACTCAATGATAATTATTGATACATTTACTAATTTTCATGGGATCGAATGTACAAATTCATATACTTCACATGCACTAAAAAAATTGACGTTTATCACTTATTTTCAATTAAATTTATCATCCATTTATAATAATAAAAAAAAGAATTAACTAAATAAAGGATAAATTGATGGCATCCAACCTTTTTTTAGTAAGTGTTTGCATACTGATTTGTGATTAGCCATATCACAGAGCATACCATAACAACATAATAAAGAAGGATAGATAAGGGATATTTCACTTTGTTTTCATGTTCGTCTACCATTGATATATTATATTAATAGGATACAGAAAGGGAAAATGGCAATAATAGCAAAAATAAACAAATAAATAAATAAATAAATTTGCAAATCTAGTAATGGTCTTTTTAGTCTTGCAAATATAACAAAAAAGAATGATTTATGTTGTTTTATCATTATGATTTTGAACGTAATTACACGTATATCAGTAATATGTCTGATATACTCTATATTCGGAATATCAATCAAACTACACGTATATCGAATAATGAACATTCATCATAATACAATTAAATTTGTAATGTCACGATATATATAAATAATATAATTATATTTAAAATTGTTGAGGGTAGAGTTGAAATAATAAACAACAGGAAAATTATATTTAAAATTGTTGCTATTTTACAATTTTAGAAAATTATTTGTATGCGTGTATATATATTATTTTTAAAAATCCTATTTTAAGATATCTTTTATACTTCGGCTTCCCGAAGAAGCAAGAGAAAGCATTGGCAAAATTTCCCGCCCATTTCTCTGCACTTTACCCCATCAATGGCTCCCAAATCCGATAGCGCAGAAGGTGAACACTCGCATCGATCTTTTGAACTATTGCTCATATGATTTCCTAATTATGATTTTGATTTCAATTTTGAATTTATGATGTCTTCACGTAGAATTAAATCCTTCAATCCTAACTTCCTTCGTTCCTGAAATTTCCAGCGATCGTGCTCAACTTCGTAAATGAGGTACTTGTTTCATCACTATGCTTCACTGATTTCTTTGTTCATCCATTAACCGTTTGTAATTCTTCGATTCACTGGTTTACTTGCTTATTCTTCAAGTGCCTTTGTGTCGTCGTTTCCTCTCTTCTGCGCTTATTGCAGCGAGGTTTTACGCTGTGTTGTACTTATATCTTCCTGCTGTTTAGCTGTAACCCTAATTTGTACATAGAAGAACTTACTATCTTCCTCGATTGAGTGTTGGGTAAACAAAAACACTATTTAGAACTCATGTTATTTTCTCAAGGAGCGATTTGTTTCCGTGGACGTTCATTTCGCTGTTTTGTGCGTTTGCAGTTTCATTATGAAACTCTCGTGCACCACTATTGTCGGTTTTTTATTCTTTGGTGAGGTTTTTTGTGCTTTTCTTTTGAACGGAATTTGCCGTATTTTTGTATTGTTCAGCAAAATCGTCCATTAAACTCTCAAAATGCTGCTGATTCATTACAAAAGTTCAACCTCAAGAAAACGGCGGTGCAAAAGGCACTGGATGCCCTCGCCGATAGTGGACGGATTTCTTTCAAGGAGTATGGCAAGCAGAAGATATATATCGCTCGGCAAGACCAATTCCAGATCCCCAATAGCGAGGAACTTACTCAGATGAAGGAAGCAAACGCCAAACTGCAGCAACATCTAGACGAGCATAAAAAGGTTATTAGCCAGGTTGAGGAAGGTAATGAAACTCGTGAATTTCTAAGCAATCCTCAATAATGTAAATGTTATGCATCACTTAAGCCATTTCAATTATGGCATTCAAGTTTGGAGAAATGAAAATAATAGTGTCATGATCTTTTGAAACAGAGATCCGAACGTTGCAGTCAAACTTAACGCTGGAACAGATGCGGGAAAAAGAAGCTATGCTCAGAAAGGAGGTGTATAGATGCTAAATCAGATAGCTGTAACTTTACTTCATTCTCATTATTGATTGTGTTACCCTCTTTATGTGTTAATGTCTCAAAAAGTGGCTTGTTTTATAAATGCTTGTCAGGTTAAGGAATTGGAAGACAAATTGGAAATATTGCGCGGAGGTGTAACGTTGGTGAGCCCAGAAGACCGCAAAGCAATTGAGCAGATATTCTCTGAGAAATTAAGCCAGTGGCGAAAACGAAAAAGGATGTTCAAAGATATATGGGATGCTATTACTGAGAACTCACCTAAGGATCTAAAGGACTTTAAGGTTCCCTCTCGTTATTTTGCTATGCCCCGTTTTTATTAGAGTTGTTTAGATAAACTACTTTGTATTCTTGCAGGAAGAACTCGGCATTGAGTACGATGAAGATGTGGGCGTGAATTTGCAATCATTTAGCGACATGTTACCACAAAATCGAAAAAGGCCCAGGGGAAAGTGAGTGATACCATAAACTGGGGCATCCAACAGTAAGAGCAGCATGATTTGCTTATATTACTTTTCTTTATTCAGTCCGTGTTTAAAGGCAAATGCAAGTAGATTCTGTCTGCCTAGAGCTTGGCTTTTGTATCACGAATACTTATCAAGTTGCTTTTTGTTGATTCATGCAAAGTTGAAGGCACCATTTATTTACTATAGTACTGCGTAAAGAAACCGCCGTCCATGACACTGTTAGCTTCTGTAGAATGGGTTTTTACCGTATTCTCATATTAACTTGGTCAGTGAGGTTCTTTCCCTCAATTGACTGTGAACTAAACTTATAATCCTTGTGCAATAAAAGAGAGTGATGGTCTCTGCTGTTGTATGAACTCAAAAAGAAAGATTCATTTCTCATCTGCACTATGTTGTACAGCCTTTAGCCTCATGGGTGCCCAATAAAGATTCATTTCAGAGGAAAATAAGGAAATCAGTGTTCCATGCCTGAGATAGACGAAGAGGAAACTGAGATTATAAACCAGAATTGAATAGACAATAAGTTACTAAGATCGTAACTATATACTCGAGAGTTAAGATGACTAGATGAATCCCTACGTGAAGAGAATTTTATATGCCTTTAGGGAGGGGGCAAAGTTGATAAACTCCCAACTATTTCTATACCATTTCAACGGACAAAAAAGTAGATGTTCAGGAAAACTAATTTGAATATTTGCACACTATATCAAGCTTAAGGTTCTTAAAATAAATGAATCCTAATTACAAAATTTATTATCTTTAAACAGAGTCAATCAGGATGCAATATATTCAAGCTCCTCAGTGCCCACGGACATCTATTGTCGTTATAACAGCTTCATTCCCTATGCTTAAGTTTTGTGCAGTGTTTTTGTTATCAGATTCGTCATTGTTTGCTGTGATCTCTGCAGACTCTGATTCGATCTTGTGACACTCAAAGCACGAATTCCTCTCCTCAAGAGTTGAACTGCTGCTTTCTCCATTCCCAGCATCAACGTCACTCTCGTCAAAAGCCAAATCCTTCTCCAGCAAATCAATTATATTTATTGCTTCAATTGGAATCTCATTTTCCTTTAAACTAGCATCCCCTGCTTCCGAACTAGAAGAAGATATTGGCTGCTTCGATTCTATTCCACTTTCACTCTCTTCCGCTTCTATAGATGTACTTCCACCGTGAGTTTCCTTGTTTTCTGATTTCAATTCCATGTCAGCGTTCTTGGATTCAAGAGTTTCAGTGGATTTTCTTGGTTTTGAACTCGGACTACTCAGGTCATCATGATCGAGTGATTTAGATTGAGAGAGTTCCACAGCAGCTCTTGCTGCAGCTGCTGCATAAGCAGCCGACTCGAACGCTGCCTGAGCAGCATCTGCCACGTCTTTGTACTTCTTTCTTCCTCTCATTGAATCAGCATACCGATCGTCTTTCTCTATCTCTTCAGGTAAAATCTGAAAAACACTTTCCACTTTGGTTTCCTGCTGTGGTTGTTCCTTCTTCTCTTCTGCCACAACTCTCTCCTGCATCTATTTCGTAGGCAGTCAATAACTCAAACTTTTTTGTGGATAGCTACTTTCTATCTCATTAATTACATGCCATACCTCAGTTGAAACTTCATAAGCCTCCAAATCTTTCAAAGTAATGCCATGTTCAGAAGCAATTTGTTTAAGTAACTTCAATTTGATCTCCAAGCTCGATGGCCTAGCTGACAGCTTCTGAACTATCTGAAAAACCCCAAGATTACCACATCATTCAGTGAAAACAGCAAGGGAAAATTGGTATAAAAACACAAGCACCAGCCCTTCAATTGAAATGATCAGAACAAAGCATAACATACCATTGGACCAACAGCACAATTGTTGCGTAACTCAATAGCACGAGCAGTAAACTCCTTCCCAAAACGACTTGTAATAACTGAACGAATCTCTATAAGCTCTGGGAAATCCCCACATCTAGAAGATGCAAAAATCAAACCTGAAATTGCCTCCTTAATTTCTTCTGGACATTCTCTACATAATCATAATCAGACCCAATCCCATAGGTTATGTTCAAGGAAATCACGAGTTAACTCAAAAGGAAAAAAGAGAAAGCGAATGTTACACATTTACACCTTCATATACCAACCTCTCATGTTCAAGTAGCTTAATTCTTTCCAGTACAACCTCACAGTAACTCTCTATTATCGCATACGCATCCAGCAGTTTCTGGTCCTTAATCACTTGCTCCACCTGTCAAAAAACTTTGTATTAGGGACATTTCAATGCTTCTTTTGTGAAAATATGGACGGAAATTTAACAGGTTATGAAGCCCAAACCCAAGCTTAAAGGTATGAAAGAAAAACAAATGTTCTTACCCGAAAGAGGGCTCTCTCATGGTGGCCAAGCTGCAGCAACTGAACTACATCAGAACGAGCATGTGAGGCTCTAACCTGGCGCTGGTTTGCAAGAACAGCGAGCCGAGATATGGCCAAATTAACAAGAGCTTTGAACCTTGTGGTCTTGAAGCTTCTTCCCAGCAGTGCATCAAGCTTCTTTCCCATGATGTAAAATGTCCGAATGTTTCCGAGAGATCTTTGTTAGGAGAACTCCGACAACTTCTCCTTTCTTGGAGGGAAAGAGGCTTAAAATACACAGCCACGTCAATAGGAGAATTATGGGGGTTAGCCACTTGGACGCCAGATGGAACACAAAAGGAACATAAAAGTAAAAGACAGGTTTAGACTTTAGGTCTTTGAAAATCTGCAGTTTTTTATAATTCATCAACTACCAAGTTGCCTTATTTTGAATTGGGTCTTTCTCTAGATAATCATTTTTCATGCGCGGAAGAAAAAATGATGTTTAAATCGTTTAAATTACTTTTTTATTTAGTACCATAAATTTCAAGATTCAAGATCTGTAATTAGTGAAAACGAGAAAAGTTTCCCATCAGTCAATATTAAATACCAATTTCTTCTCTTAATGATCGATGATCACATTTATGATAGTCAACAAGTGTGTATATATATCAATTTCAGATGTGGGCACAAGAACGGACAAAATTTAGATATAAAATGTCGTAATAATTACAAGTACATGAAACGTGTAAGAAAAAAGGGGATGGTTTGACGAGGTTGGCGTGTAAAAAACACAAAATAAAGATCAGAGTAAACAACGGGCAGAAGGGTCTTTCCAATGAACCCATATTCTTAGAAAGTGTTGGATTTTCCCATTTTTCAACGAAAATTGTCAAAACCTGTAGTAAAGATTGAAAAGAATGGATGCAATTAAATTATTATGATTACCGTAAAAATAAAGAAAAATGGAATCAACTTTTTCATCAACTTTTATGAAGACAAGAAGACCAACTGAACTTGTCCAATAATATTTCGTACCTAACAAAATACCTATCGCCCATAATTCCTTGGTTACGACTTTAACGTATCAGCCGTAATGATTAGAAAAATCTGTTTTCTGCTGGGTGGTGCATAAATTCACATGTCCCAGTGGGAAAATTGAGGTCAATGGAGGGTAAAAGGTTAAAATAATGATACCAAAACCATCTTTTTCCTATTGATAGACTTATCACCTTATTAATTAATTTTTTATTTTTTGAAAGGAGAGGTGATTGGGTCAATTACGCCAACCAGTCTTGCTGTAAATGCAAATCCAAGTATGCAGGCAAATTACAAGAGTTTTCTCAACGACTTTTTCTGACGATTAACGCAACAACAAATTTCACGGATGTTGCCTCTTGCTTTTAAAACCAAAATATCAACGAAATACTATAAATTTACACTTTTAGTCCTCTGGCACCCGTGGATTACAATTATGCCCTTTCTCCTTCTCATTTTGTCATTAACCCCCTTTTATAGTCAAGTTTCGTAATTTTCACTACTACCAAAAATAGCCTTTTTATTATTATGTTATGTAAAATAAATTGGTAAATTTTTAAATAACAAACAAGTTTGAGGAAAAATTTCTAATTAAAATGGATAAAAATTTCTACCACGAATTTTTATTTTTTGACTTCATTTGATAACCATTTGATCATTTATTTTTCAAAATGAAACTTATAAACGATCACTTCCTCTTATAGATTCTTGTGCTTTCTTTTCCTATGATGTTTTTAAAAGTTGAAGATCATTATAAAAAATAGGTAAGAAAGCAAATACAATTTTAAAGAACTTAAAACCAAAATCCAAGACCCCATTTAGCAACCATTTGATTTTTTATTTTTTATTTTTAAAAATTAAGTCTATAAATACCACTTCCACATTCAAATTTCTTCTAATGTTATCTATTTTTTACCAATGATTTAAATAATAAAAGAATAACTTTTCAAAACTTATTTTATTTTTAAATTTTGATTAAAAATTCAACCATTGTACTTAAAGGAAGATGCAAACCATTGTAAGAAATAGGAAGAAAAAAAAGGACCTAATTTTTAAAAACCAAAAACCAAAAACCAAATAATTATCAAACAAAGATCTAAATAGTAATCAAACGTGCCTTTAGACCTTGGTTTCCTCTCTGTCATCTTTTTTTCGTTTCTTTTCTTTTCTTTTTTTTTTCTATGCGGTCACAAATGAAATATCTTTTAGACATTGAGTTAGTACATAGTAAAGGTTCATCCTAGATGAAGAATACCAAACTCGAAGAGCAAATTGTTAGTCATTGGGGATCTGATAGGAACCAAAGAGAGATGTTTCTTGAAGGTGAAACCTTACCAACAATGAACTTTCATGATACTCAAAAACAGGTCAATTATCTCTTATTTTTCTACGGCGTTGTATGTTGCCTTCTATGCTAGATTGTGACTTTAGAATGGTATAGCCTTGTTTATATATACATTATTGTGAGAATGAAGGCAAAATCAGTAATCTCAAAGCCAATAAATATTTATATATACATTATTTCTTACGTAGAGTAATATTGAAAAAAGGTCGTGGGTGCAAGATTGATAGATGCTACTATGAAAAGGATAGCTGTGAAAAATTCCAACGAATAACAATGGCATGGAATGTGATAGGGGCCCATACCATTAATGACGAAGGGGAAATCCATTACTTATTGACTTCCTCGTCAAGGGACTAGCGGCGAAGCGCAGGAATTAGATTGTCTCATATCCACTAAATGGTTGAAAGATAATTATTACTCTTCATAGCCATCTCATATGAATAGCCTATGGAAATGAATCTGCTCAGTTTACAAGTGTCATTTACGCTGGTAAAA
Organism: Benincasa hispida; assembly: GCF_009727055.1. NCBI lineage: Eukaryota > Viridiplantae > Streptophyta > Magnoliopsida > Cucurbitales > Cucurbitaceae > Benincasa > Benincasa hispida. Next base: position 40,937,202 of record NC_052355.1, on the reverse strand, counting down.
AAATGATTGGAATTAAACACCCACACAATTAAAGAAAGAACACGGTTTACAGATCACTGAATACCTTGGAATTGTAGATTTTTCTAGAAAGCCCCAATAACTATTAGGCAACGCCACTAATAATGGAATTTAAGGAGCATGCATTGTGGTGGTATAAGAAAAGTTTCCTACGTTTGGAGCATATGACCAATCAAGACTTGTCATTACTTCACGGCCAAGTTCCCAAGCCCGTCCAGCATTCCACAAATCTATAATAATACAGCCAGTTTATTGACATAACGGTGGTTTAGTTATCTAAATGAACTAAAATCTTCCGAGATCGTGGTCAATTCTGATGAACAGAAAGCTAATCGAGATAATCCCTGGGAAAAGTGAATACCAGCATCCTGCTTCCGGGAATATTACTTAGAGGGACGGTGCTTCAGATTACATACAGCCATATACACCTCATTGGAGATGAAATTGTTGTTATGTATCAGCTTTATGCTACGTTTGGATTGACTTTAGACGTGCTCAAATATACAAGGAAAGAATTATTTTTAAGCACTTCAAAATCAATCCAAATAGACTGTTGACAAACATTACTGCTGGATAGACAGCAACAGTGAATAAGGCTTAGGCCTCAGGCAGCCATAACAAATAATATATATATACACACACACACATACAGCCACAGAAACAAGTCCTGTATAGAGCTGACATTAATCAGAGCGGAGACTAGTTAGCGTACACTCATCTCAAATGCAGTAAAATTAAGTATCCATAATACTAGTATAACAAGTATCTAGAAGAAGAATAAAAAATAAAATAACTGAGAGGATGACAATGGATGAAATAAGCCAAGTCATATGAAATTAGGCTTGATTGGAAGAAAACACAGCAAACAAATGTGAAACAAGAATAACATAACAATATCAAAGATATTCTGCTAACAAATCCACAAGACAGCAAGACCTGTCTATCAATAGGCATGAAGAACAAAGAAAAGTTTAAATTTATACGCATGTCTTTCATGCACAAACTACAATATACCATGTGCACAATGTGACAAGCAGATGCAACAGAACCATTGATCAAATTATAATTCCAATGTGTCATTACAAATATTAAAATCGTAATGAGAATCTGATAGAATTTGGCATAAGAAATTTTTTTTAACAGGCAGTCACGATATAAGGTTATGAGCATAAACAAGTCAATTTGAATTTTGAGCTAGAGGGATTATTCCTGAACAAACACCAGACGCACATTGTCTGAAATCTTGAAATCATCTAAAATGCAAGTGTCAAAGTAACAATAGTGGTGGAGGTCGTAAAAAATCTCCAACCACTTTCAGGAATTTTCACTTGTGCAGAAACAATTACACAAAACAGAGTATTAGAGAATTGAAAGGAATGCTGACGTTCATTCAGAGAACTTCATTACGAGCACCCAATAGAAAGACTTCTCCAACGTCAAAACAGAGAACTTCATTGCTCATGTCCACAATTTTTTTTTCTTTTGATGAAAATAACAACTTTCATTGAGAAAAAGGTGAAATAATACACAGACATACAAAAAAACAATTCCACAAAAAGGGAAACTCCCTTCACAAGAAGGAACTCCAACTATGCGAGATAACACCCTATAGAATAATTACAAAAAGTCTTTGAAATCAAAGTCTAAAGAGAAACATGAAAACGAACGAACAAGGGACCACAACTCCCTAAGATTCCTCTCCTCTCCCATAAATATCCTATTGCTCCGTTTGCCCCACAAAACCCCTAAAACAGCACACACTCCAGCAAGCCAGAGAAACCAGCCTTTCTCCCCAAAAGGCAGATTGGGGAGGGAACTCTTCTATCATAGCACTGACATCTCTCAATGACGAACACTTATCATACCAAACGTCTGGAAAAAAGAATTCCAGACACCACTCATGAAGTCACAGCACCAAAGAATGTGGTCCAGGTCCAGTTGTGTTCATAACTGTAAATCCCAACACTAAACAGAAACAAAGACATCTCACAAGGTCATTTGATTTTCGATCTTCTACTCCTCTTCCAAAATGTTGAATCATCTAGAAGTGACTTGTCACAGGCTTTCTTCTAAAGTCTTATTTTTAAAGTCCGTGGTCGCCCCAAGTCTCAGACATAAATGTTTATCCCAGACTTCAAATTTTTAAAAAGTCTAATAAAATCAAATTTACTTCATCAATATTATTTATAAAATTGATTCATTATTTACTATTGAGTTATAAAGATAATAAATAGTGTTTGTAAAATCAACATCGAAGTAAGAAGTTCGATTCCCCCCACCTCACACGTTGGCAAAATGATAATAACATAATTCAAAATTCAAACTCTACATCTAAAGTAAGTTAAAGCTTCTAAGCACTTCCGCGTGAGTTCCACTCAAGGATTAAACGTATAAGAATCCTATTGGCATTTTCTGGATAAATAACAAAAGAATCACGGTACCCTGTGAATAGGTTCCCTCAAGAATTGAGTAGAATTATTCCCTTAACCAACTAATTTAAGTGGCACAGAAATCAAATTGTGATGTGCACTTTCATAGCGTTTCTTATGACTTGGGAGAAACAACAATTTAGAAGATAGGAATGAAATTTACAAAAATATCCTAATTACAACATTCCTGCCACACACTAGAACTTATGATTCCTAGTACCTTTTCATCTCACCTTAGAAAGAATTGCAGAGGGTTTTTGGGTTGATCGCTCAATGCTAATCATCCTTTTGTATTCATGCATCTCTAATTGAAATTTGTTTTTATTCAACAGGTATACAAATAGTTTCACTATTTTCTACACACCTTTTTTCTAATAAAATTTATAATTGAAATTTAAATCATTATAACATTTCAATGATAAAAGTAAAACTTCCTTAAATATGTTAGATTTCTCATTACCATCTTAAATCTTCTATTTATGTCACATTCATGCAATGCCTTTTGGTTCAGGAACACTGGAATTCTAATGCTTTCATATTATCATCAAATTTTTATGCTTAAGACAAATATTTATCATATACTGGAAACAGAAAGGAAATTGGACTATTATCCTTGATATTTTCATTAATTTGCATCATTGCATTCTTTCTAAGAAATATACAAAATAAATAACCTTGCAATAGCTGTATGGAGTTGGAAGTACTTACAAGAGAATGGGGATGATATGCAGTTTGCCCTAAGAAAAGAAAACAAAATCTTAATAAGACAATGAAGCTATAAAAAGTAAACTTCTAGGCTCTAATCTCACATGTATTAAAAAAAACAACAAAAAAAAGCCAGAAAAACAAAACAAAAAGAAACAAGAACGTATATAAACTGCTTTACTCACTGCAACACTACTTCACATGGTGCCACAGCAGTTAACCTCTCCAATGCAAGTGCCTCCATAAACGACTATATCATGGATCAGCACAATCCAATCATTAGGTTTCATTCAAACTAAAGATGCCAAATAAATTCTGAAGACTACAATAGTTTAGCACGAAATCGATACTGCCAAGCAACATTTCAAAGATACTACAATCATAAAATCAATAGTTCAAAATGTTCCAATGGAAATATACAACAATAGCATGCACACTAAGTAGAATATTATTCATGGATTAATAATATAAAGAGGTGATACATAAAAGTTCAGGTTGTACATTCCCTGATAGATTGCTAGCATATCCCTGTGCCCAACCACCACACAGTGGTGGTAGGTTAGGTGTTGCATGAAAAACAAATCATAGTTATAAATACTCATGCATCCTCGAGGAAAATAAACTAGACAGACATTTATTAACTAATATCAATGCTGTCGCAATTTTCTCCCAATAAAACAAACCAAGGTACCTTCTCCTGAGTGCCTGTAAATCACTTAAGCACTGGAAGGTTCTCTCAGAGCAGAAGCAGACATCCTGAAGGAAAAACTATATTAGACACTTAAGAACCTGAAAGCAAGAAACAAAATGGCTCGAGAGAAAGAGGTGGGGAGATAGACGACAGCTGAAGATAACATCTTGCCAGCCACCATATTAGTAAGGAAAACTATAAAGTAATAACCAAAATAAAAATTAAGCACTGAATATAAACCACAAACCATCTTAGAAAAAAGAAGAAATTTTATTTAACAAAGCACTAAAACTAAATAGATTTTTTTGTCCTCACTAATTTCCTCCCAAGCACAACTGCAGAAATGGTGTTTCAAGTACAAAATAAAAGAAGTAATTGGGAAAGCAAGTATGAACAAAATTTTCATAATGGCCACAATCAAGAATGATTACAAGGGGAAGAAACGCTTTCAGCAAGTTGTCTTACAATAGAAACAGTACATTCGACTGAAAGACCCCGCCACTCCTGACCAATATGACCCCTTCTGAATTCAATCATCCCATAATTGTGCCAGAAGCTTAGGTCATCATAAAGAAGACTGGCAATACCAAGTGATTAGAAACTGTATGAATTAGGTCATAATTTACAAGAAATCTACTGAACGCTGGTGTCATAAAAGCAGCAACATTGATCACTTGCCAGTGATGAAAGGATGATTCAATGCTTGTGATACTGTCATCCTTTTTTCTGGATCCAACACAAAAATTTTGTCTAGAAGATCCTTAAAATTGGCTAACATCTTTGGATCTTCACCAGGAGATCCCCTAATAATTGATCCAATATCTTTAGGCTTTATATTGACTATTATTCGCTTTATGGTCTGCAAAAGTAGAATTCAAATCTCAGTCAGTATAGATACGGCTGTCATAGATAGCGGCACATTCAAAATGCAATACCATTCACACACACAACAGCATTTTAAAACCTTTGAATGTATGGTATATGCTTAGCTTCAAAAATCTTTGATGTGCAGAAAATATGAATAAATTGTTATCATATAGCAGCAGAGTAGTTCTGTGACACAACAAGACAAAGAAGTGATTGGCTTTAGACCCGGAATCAGGAAAAGGGGTTAAGTTAATAACTACCTTTTTGGTTACAGGATCCTCCTCAGAAGCATGGAAGTTCAGGTCCTGGTCAAAATGCTGGTCAGTAAATGCTCCCTGTAAAAATCAATAGGAGGGGAAAAAACATCAGTAGCAAGAAAAATATAACTTTAACTTGTAACTCAGAGACAATGATATTAAATAAAAGTCCTGTCCCGTGGACAAATCTATGTACCTTACGAAGCATCTTCTTTGGAAAAGGGCCTTTTAATTCCATGTGTAGGCGCAGCATGTCATTATTAGAAGGACCTGGAAAAAGAACTTTTCCTGTAGAGAGCTCGTACAAACAGCAACCCACAGACCAGATATCCATTGGATGGTCATATGACAGCCCTAAAACTGCAACGTGCAAATTAAAATTTACTTGGAGAAATAAATGCCCAGTAACACCTAAAAAATAAAAATAGGTGCTCTATTTTAACCGCCAGATTCAACAGATGGAAAAGGTTGAACTAAAAAAACTTACTTATTTCAGGTGCACGATAAAACCGGCTAACAAGGTATGGGGTGATTTCATTTTTACCAGCAAACATGGCATTACCAAAATCACAAAGCTTCAGCACATTTTTTCCCTCGTTAACCTGAAAATTTTATCAAGCATCATGAGAAAGAAAAGATTGACCAATTCAATGGAATTAAAACTTGAAAATGTACCAGCATATTATCCGGCTTTATATCACAGTGGAGAACACCACAGTTTCTCAAATGCTTCAGGGCAATAAAAAGCTGCTTAGCGTATGCCCTCACAGCAGTTAGCTTAAGGCCAATATTGCGCCCAAATTTCTTCAAGACCTCACGGAGATTCATATGAAGAGATTCAAAAACTAAACAAAGATGATTCCTATATTTGAAACTTGAAAGAAAACGAACACAGTGACGCTTGTCATCTGGATCTGCACCTACTAGCTTTTTCAATATGACCAACTCCTCCAGACCAGCCTTGTACCTGTACATCACAGGATGCAATAGAGAACATCAAGTACTTGAACATGCAACAAAATGAACACCACAATAGCATCACTAGAAATAAGCAAGCAAAACATACATTGTTTCATTACTACGTAAAATTTTGATTGCCACTTCTTCTGGTTCGCCATGACCAGCTTTGAGATCCTTTGCACGGACTACAGTTGAAAAGACACCTTTGCCATGAGCAGCAGCAATTTCATACCGACCATCAAGCACTTCACCAAATCGATAGTCTATATTCAACACAAAAGTTAAATGAGGAAGGACTAAATGAATTAAAAACATTTTCAAATGAAACATATATATTTAGAAACTAAACATTGGCAACGAGTTTTTTTTAAGAAACAAATTTCGTTGATGTGTGAAAGTTACAAAAGAAGGGAAATATGCCCAAACCAAAGGAGTACAAAAGATTTCTCCAGTTGGTCAAAAGAGAAGATAAGCTATAGGAGCCACATAAAGATGTACATTTGCACCAAGTTTATTAAAATAAGTGATCAGTTTCTTCTGCCGCTCAATTTCATAAGTTAGGTCACATCTGGCTAGGCAACAAGCAACATATAAAACTAGCTGTACTAACAATCCTACAACCATTTCCTTCAAACCCTCCAAGCATAGACGATAAAAAAATGAAACTAACCAGTCAACAACTTCACAAGAATACCAGAGAACCTATTGATGATCCTACAAAGATTATCAGAAATCTATTAATTTACATGTCACTCATATTAAAATCAACAGCATCATACAGAGGTGCAAATACTCCTCCTTTTGAAGGCCCAGATGCAAACTTCATATAAGTTAACAGGATTAAGATTCTGAATAGGCTAAAGCAAGACCAAGGATCCCATGGACGTGTTTGTCAATGGTTATACTCAAGATTTGTTAACTCACGAAGCAAAATGAGCATCATAATCAGAAATCAAACTTTGGTGTATCACGTATCGTGAGTTTCAATTTCATAAATAATGTTGAGATATAAATATAAATAGTTGACTATAAAATAGATTTTTTTTTTAATAAAAAAAAAAAGTAAATAACTTCAAAACATATAGAGAAGAAAAAAATAGAAATGTCAAACCAATAAACCTATATGATGTGGTATGCATGTATCCACAAGAAGGGGAGAACATTTAAAAAACATTGTCAATAAAGAGTCGACAAAAGAACAGCCACCAAATTTTTTTTTGGATATCCGTGAGTGTCAAGGCCAGCTTATGCACACTTTGACTAATCTCACAGGACAGGCCGCCTAACCCTACAACATTTGGGTATCAAAGAAACTTGTAGGATAAGAGTCACCCAATTAATTTTAATTTATAATTTTCTGATTTAAAGATTTCAACATTGTCTTTTCCCTTTCTCCATTATTTTTTTATTTTCTTATCCTGTGTGTATCTCTTCATTTCCTAGCATTTCAGACTTTTTGTTTTGATTTTTCTTCTTCTTTCCCTTTCTATTTTTTCCTCCCTCTTCCCTTTGCTTCTTCTTTCACTTCCATCCACGATAATCGCCAGCGTCCACATTAATCGTCATCGGTCTCTTCTCCAACCATTGTGACCAATCGCTGATCCAAAGTAGCCTTCTTTTCCATCCGACAGAAGACGACCGTATTTCTCATTTCAAGTTTTTTTACCAAAAAGAAAAAAAGAACTTGAATCAGAAGTTGTGATTCACTCTGATTTTCACGATTCAACCTTCTAATCGCACAATTCATCTCAGTTCTGATTCAAATCAATGAACTAATACATTTTAGCTCCATTACATTTTAACTCATGCGATACAACTCATGTAACGTATGAGACTACAAGTTTATCAACACTGGTTATACTTATAATGAGATGTATCATTAAAATTTAAACACAACATAATATAATCTGACTCCCATTTTAACTATAAATATCATCACACATCCTGTAGCCATGCTTCTACAATAAGAAATGAATTATAGATCATTTATAAATGCCAGCCATGCAAGTGAGATGACAGTGATACCCATATACTTACTATAATATCCATCTGCATCATCCCAATTGTCATGAAGACCACTCCTCTCTATCTGCAAACCATCACCTTTGCCCTGCCAACAAGGAAACAAAAATATCTAAATGCCTTTATGCAACGGGAAAAATGTAAAATTAAAAAAGAATAGGTTCTCATACCATTTTACGTACTGCAGCAGGTGTTTCTCCAAAAATGTCATCACAGAATAATCCATCTGACCCTTCAGCCTGCAGTTATTAATATGAATAAATCTTAAAATTATAAAATGGTCCATCATCTAAAAATAAAGAGCATAACTACAGAAGTAAAAAAAAAAAAAATTGCACAAAATGGAGCTCAAAGAAAACTTCAAAGTTAAGAAAAAATTTTCATTAAAAAGAGAGAAATCTACCCTCTTATACAAGAGAGCATTCTGCGCACCTTCGGAGTACCCTCTCCAAGTCCTTTAGTACCAGCAGTTTTATCAGACGCAATTACTCCATTCTGTTGTGGTGATTTCTCCACAACAAAAGATGAGTCGGCCACACTATCATCCACCGCCCCATCAACCGATTCTAGAATAGCATGAGCAGCAGCTTCTGATTGAGAAGAATCATTTGCAGAATCCTTATCTGATCAAAGATAAATCATTGCATTAAAGTGAGACTGAGGTAGTTACACTGTCTATCAATGTTGCAAACCTACTAAAATCCCTAAACTCTATCAGACCATTTGAGATTCATCTGTAAAAGGAAAACAAAAACCAACCAAACTGAGGTGCTTCACATTGCAGGCAGACAGGATTTACAAACTAACCTAACCTTAAATAAACCATGCTCTTTGTGGGATGCTAAACTCCCTATCAGTAAATTGTTTGACATCAAAATAAGAAAGTGGAGGGGAGGGAGGGGTGAAGTACTACGATTGTGCAGTAGGAAACTTCGAGTGAGACCTTAAGTCCATGCACAGAAAGTTGGCAAAAAGAAAGTCCATACTTGCTGGCTTCTCTGCTTGACTATAACTTCCTGATTGAAAAAAAAGTAGTCCAATTCAAATAAATGCAGAAACTTTACCTTTCTCAGATTCCTTTAAAGAAGGCTCTACTTGTTTCTCTAGCTGCTGGCATTTGTATTTTTCTAAGATTGCTTGCCTCCGTCTTCTACTCTCCTCCTTGATTCTGTTAAGATCCTCCTCTTCTTCATCAGCCAATTGAAATGACATGCTGTCTCCATCCTCTTCCTCCTCATCGTGATCACTATACAGAAAGAAAAGTTGGGCCATTGTAAGCAGATAGACTTCATACTAGCTAAAGGAAACCAATATACATAAATACATATATACATACATAAAATTACCTCATTAGCTTGTCTTCACCTCCTTCACGAGTATTTCTCTTAAAACTACCATGCTTTTCGACAGCATTAATTCTTCCCCCATCAAGACCAAATTCATTATCATAATGCCTAGACTGCTTAGAACCTTTAAAATAGTCATGTTCAAGATTCCCATACTTGTCCTTACCACTTAAAATGTCACTGGCTTTATTCTTGTTTCTATCGTCTTGTCTCTCCTTATCAAATTCTTTATCCCTAAACCGGTCCTTTTGCATCTCTCTCACCCTTTCCCTGTCTCTATTTCTATCACTATATTCAGCCTTATCATCATTCCTATCCCTGTCCCTATCCCTTCTCCCATCCCAATCCGCTTCTTTTTCCTTGCTCCTGTCTTTTTCCCTTTCTCTTCTTCTATCCCTATTGCCCTCTCTATCAGTGCTCCTACATCTTTCCTTTTCTGCTCTTCTATCCCTGTCCACCTCTCTTTCCTTGCTCCAACCTCTCTGCTTCTCCATTCGTCTATCTCTTTCTACCTCTCTTTCCCTACTCCAACCTCTTTCCCTCTCCACTCTTCTATCTCTTTGCACCTCTCTTTCCCGACTCCAACCTCTTTCCTTCATTCTCCTATCTCTTTCCACATCCCTTTCCCTCCTCCTATCCCTATCCAACCCTCTTTCCTTGCTCCTGTTTCGTTCCGTCTCCTTTCTTCTATCCTTACTCCCACCTCTCTCTCTCTCATCATGCTTTTGGTTATCTATCCCCCTATCTTTATCTTTGTTTTTTTCCATTTCATTTTCCTTGGACCATTCCCCATCCACATCCATCTTCCTTCTCCCTCTGTCCTTCGTATCCCTGCTTCGATGCCTTCCCTCTCCCTTAGCACATTCAGTGTAATCATCATCCAAGTCATTGTGAATTTTACTTTTATCATCAAATATTGGGTGATCACAACCATGATAATGTCTACTCTTTGAGTCTGCCTCCTCTTCTACTGTTTCACGAGACTGAGATTGCCCCCTAGAATGACAATTTGACCTTGATCTACTCCTACAATCTGATGTGTCAATGAATCGATCCTGAGATGTTGATGGCATAAAATCCTGAGACTTGTCTTCAGTCCTTTCTAACTGTGGCCTTTTCCCATTCCCCAAGGTGCTTCCATCCATTGCCACCTTTCCGTGGCCATTGTTGCTTACTTTCTTAATACTCCCTTTAGAAGGCGATAACGTTCGTTTGTGCCGCCTCTCATCTAACTCCAAAGGTTCATGATCAAAATCCCCTTTGCTGTGACCCTCTCGGCAACGTTCATGATTGTTGTATTTAGTTCCAGCCACTTCACTCGTGGAAAAGCTACCATCATTGCCGTGCTTACAGCTAGAGTCAGTTTGATAGAGCATCATGTTTTCCTTGTTTGTGTCTTTTTTCAGATGATAGCCACTTTTGTCCTTACCTAAATTATAGAACTTACTGTCCACTTTCGAGGTCTTCCGATCTTGAGCACTGTTTCCTGCCCCCACTTTCACAATTAAATTAGCATCGATATTAGATGATTCATCCACTGAATGACACTCCTGCAAACCCAATAAGAGTAAGTGCTTAGTGCAGATGCTTGCATTACAAAGTCCCAGATAAATTACAGTCAGACAGTATAGATGCATAGTAGTAAACACGTAACCAGATCTTACAAATTAAATGCAAGCCTGAATCTTCAATGAAACGCCTACTGAAACTTCTTTTGCATTTCACTTGTGTTTTGAGGTGTAATCAGATTCTTACATGTGCAAGAAACACTGAATAAATCTAACAAAACGTCACCATGAAAGTTCGATCATAGTCTAAAATTAAATACAAGAAAATAATTCTCAATTGACAACTGACACGAACGAAGGAAAATACATATATACCTGTAAAAGGCAATTGTTCGTTGTTTACAGAGAGTTAAGAATGCCTTCGTTCGTTCTCTAAGAGAATCGAACCCTCGAAGGTACATTTGATTTTCAAAAGTTAACAACCCTAGTCTTTTATCAAAATTTCATGGCAGCCATACAGAATGTACGAGTAGAATAGCAAGCAACTTGTCAAACTGAAATGAATTTGTGTTGGTTGGAACCTTACCATAGCGGGCCGGTCAACTCTATCGGAAATTTCATCAGCTTCAAATTTCCCAAATTCCACATCCACCTCCTTCATCGCGCTATCGTTCTCGCGAACGCCAGACTCGTCCTCTTCGAGAATTTCACCTTCCTCGACGTCATCTTCGGGCCGAGATCTACGATTAGCAACAGGAGGAACATTATCCTCCTGGTCACGGCAGCTTTCTTCTTCGTTCTTATTGCTGCTGTGACGATGTCGGTGGTGGCGGCGATGGTGACGGTGTTTGTGACGCTTCGAAGATTTCTCATCGTCATCATCGGAAGCAGATCGGCGGTGTTTCCGGTGAGCAGTATCGTTGGCCATTGGCGTCGCAAGAAATCTAGGGTTCGTCTCTCAACCTTCTCGCTGTGTACGCGTTTTCGGCCTTCAGAGAACAGAGTTCCGTAAAGAGATGGTTGTAGCGCTGCATAGCCTTACGATTATTATTTTTCTTTATTTAAATAATATCCATAATACGAATTTTACCTTGACTGATTAACCGAGCGCATTGACAGTGACCAAGGCACTGGGAAGTAAATCCGTGATATACATTTTACACTTTTTCTTTTTCTTTTCTTTTTTACGTATACGATTTCCGGTGAATTGCGTATTTAAATCGAAGTTAAATTATCTATCCAAAAAAAAAAAAAACCAAAGTTAGATTATAGGATTAGTCATCTAAACAATAAACGAAATAACCATTTTAATCATAAACTTGTATTATTAAATTAGAGTTTAAACTTCTAATTTTATCAAATTTGACCCATAATTTAGGGCTTCTTGATTGAGCCACCGAAAAGGAATATATACCTTGATGGTATAGGTAATAACTTTAAATTTTTATAAATCTTTCTTAACTATACTTTCAAGTTCTCAATATCTCTCTCATTCGGATGTGATACTGGTTTATTCATGTACCCCTGCTGAACTCAAGATATTATATGCCCATCAGCTTCCACTTGGTTCGTCCCCGGACCACATCTTTATAACTCATTAATTTCAATAAAATAAAAGTTTTGTAAAGGAAAAGAATAGTTTGATCGATGCATAAATGAATCATTGGATAACGTGGCCATAATCCATAAATCACATAAAAGAAAAAACCCATTAATGTTGTTTTTCTTTAAAAAAAATTAAAATAATATTTTGATTCCTATCTTTTAAATTTGTTATGTAATTTTAATCGTCTAATTTCAGTCTTCATAGTTTTAGCAATTCTTTTAAATTTAGTCTAAATTTATGCCACGAAATAAAATACAACATGTGAATATATTCTCAAAATCTATAGTAAATTTGTTAATAGGAAAAAAATATTTTTTAAAATCTACAATAACTAGCATGTTGGAACAAAAAGAAAGCATGCAATAGCGGAAGCGAATGATCAATAACGTTCTAATTACATGAAAAACAAAAATAAGCATGCATAAAGGGTTAGAAATTACAACCTTTGTAGAATCCACCGAAATCTTCCTCTCCCGAGCTCACCACCAACGGCAAATCCTCGCTATTCTCCGGTTGAAGAACACGGTGGTGGGACCGTTTTGTTAGTGAAGATGGAATTTCACTCTAGGAAAGTAAAGAGTAAAGAGATTTTGGTGGAAGAGTCAAGTGAAAGGTCAAATAAGCATAAGTTTTTTTGTTTTTTAATTTGAAAAATCAAACTATTTAAAGACAAAATTCATGCAAAATCCCATTTTGCAGGTCTTCTACCTCAAAATTCACTAGCATGTAATCTGTAGGTGTCAAGCTTGGGAAGTGTCATCTCAAAGTCCACTTAGTTAGTGGGAAAATCCAACAATTAGATTTTTCCACTAACTAATTTAAAAAATTAATAAATTAATTTTTTTATGAAAAACATTTTCATAATTTAGAAAGAAAATTTTAAAAAAAATTAATATCACATATTAATTTTTTTTTACACCTAACTCTGATTAATCATATTAATCAAGTTTAAAAAACACTTTCATGCTAGTGTTCAAGAATACTCTAAAAAATAATTAATTAATAAATTAATTATTCAATTGTAAATTATATCTCATGTAATTTTCCCTTAAGCCCAAATTTGACATTTCAAATTCGTACTTCACTTAATTATTCAATTTTGTCTATAGTGAGCTAGCAAGGAGACCCGATGGACCTACAGATCGTGGACTCCAACAATCCAAGAATAACCGGTTAAACTCTCTAACCTAGTCAATCAATATTCATTAACTAACAGGACTGTTCATTATGGTCTGTAGTTGCACCCCCCTTATTATAGATATATTATGTGTCCATTTGATATAACCATAGTAAGTAAGTCAACCCTTCACAGAATATTCATAATAACGGCTGGGTCAAAAGCTATTTTACCCCCGAGATTACATATTACTTCTTAAGTCCCACTGATCCTCTAATGAACAATTGGTTTGTGATCCAATCACTAGACCGAGTCCCTCACGGGCCAATGAGAGGGTGGGGCCTCTTGTTCAATACTCGGAGTCAACACTTAAGGGAATAACATCTCTATTATCCCTAAAAGCGGGTAGGAGTGAATTCTGTCTTGCACACCATGTCCCCATCTATCTATCCGATCCTATTCTTGAAATGGAAGGCTTATTGAGCCATCGCTATTGAGTCAACCCTCACCCATGCAAATCTAAGGATAATCCTTAATAAACAAGAGTTCATAGTTAGCTCAGGATTAAGGTCAAGTTACCTAGGTCATCGTTTTGAAATAGTCAGTCTTAAACAGTAAACAACGTTATAAAGTAAGAGTGACTTAATTATTGGTCTGATCTTATGCAAACTCATTGCATAAGACGATTCTGTTCCTTATGTCAATACATGAACGAATCAAGATCGCTTCATTTGTAATACTTTACAACAAATTGTAACAACCACAGAGTGAGTCGCATCCGATGGTATTACCAAAATAATGTACCCAGCCTTATTCGTATACTATAGATCATTTTGGCTATTTATTGAACTTTATCCACTTTTATGTCTCCACATAAAGTTCATGTATTCATATAATAGCCATAGATCATTAGTTTATTGGATTTAGACTTTACAGGTGTAATTCACATATTCAATAATAGTTTTATTGAATAAACGTCAAAAACATCTTTATTGATAATAGAATATGTTTAACATGACAAACTACGAGTTTTAAGACATACAACCCAACATAGCAGCGGGAGACTAAACATAAAAATTATTGAAAGTACAAGGACTATAATTAGACAGTGTAGAACAGTGACTAAAATAGGACAAACTTCAAGATATATGAACGAAAAAGGGTATATAACCAACAAATTATTGATTTTATGTAGTAAATATATTATATAATTTATTAAATGCACGAGAAAATACTTTTTGAACGATGTTGGTGTTGGATTGTATCAGCAAGCAGCGGAAGCAACAAGGATCAATAAGCACTCTAATTCATTAGTTTTGACATAAACTAAAGCATGCTATTGCAAAAAATAAGTGGGTTTCAAGTCATACCTTATCTCGATTTCCAGCTGCAACTTTCTCCAAATCCCATTGTAGACTACCCCAAGATATTCTTCACTATTCTCTTGGTGCTCTAGATTGAGTTGTGAGACTCAAAATACGCTTGAATGAAGGGAATTTGAAGAAGAACTCACAGCAGCAACCTAATTGAAGAACCTCTTATTCACACGAATTTTCAGCAAAAATTCTACGGATTGCATGCCTCAAATTCACACCAATCTTCTCAATATATTGCAGACTAACGTGCAAAAAAGATGGTTGCATGAGATGCGGCTCATGCTTGGAGTAACTTAAGCTTAAAGAGATGGGTTTTTAGTGAGCAACTTGAAGAAGACAATGGAAAAAACTGATTTTCCATTTTTGTGTTTTGTTTATATTTTTCAACCTTTTCAATTGATTTCATAAATCAATTTATTTTCTAGAATTCAAAATATTATTAATTTTACAAAATTAATTTCATAAATTATTTCTTCTAATAAAATGAATAAATAATTATTTAAATAATTTAAATATTTCTAATTAATTTTAATATCAAATATTAAATTAATTTTACACAAATTCATCTTCATATATTTAAATATTAATTATCCAATTCCGTTTAATTCTTAAAATTAAACATGTAATTATATCTCATATAATTACTAATTTCTTTAATTATAATTTAAACCTTTCAAATTAACTTATCACGCTACTCTAAAGCTAATCCAATTATGAGCTAGTAGGGGGACCTCGCGGACATACAGATCATGAGCTCCAACGATCCAAGATTAATTGGCTAAACTCATTAGACCGAATTAACCCCAAATCGTTAACTAATGGGTCACTCCACTAAAGCCCATAGTTGAACTCCCCTCGCTGTAGATATATTATGTCCACCCGATATAACTATGATTAGTAAGTTAACCCTTCACAGGTTGTTTGTAATAACGGCTAGGTCAATTTTTTGTTTTACCCCCGAGATTACCTCTCGTTCCTTAAGTCCCACTAATCCTCTAATAAACAATTAATTTGTGATCCAATCAATAAATCAAGTCTCTCTTAGGCCAATGAAAGAGTGAGGCGCCTTGTTCAAGACCCATAATCAGCACTTAAGAGGACAACCTCTCTACTAACCCTAAATAGTGGGTATGAATGAATTCCTTCTTACACTCTATATCTCCAGCTATCTATCCGATCTTACCCCTTAAATGGGAGTTTTTTTAGCTGGCGTTGTTGAGCCAACCCTCACCTATGAAAATCTAAGGATAATCTCGAATAAATAGGAGTTCATAGATAGCTTAGGATTAAGGTCAGATAATCTCGAATAAACAGGAGTTCATAGTTAGCTTAAGATTAAGGTCAAGTTACCTAAGTCATCGCTTTGAAATAGTCAGTCTTAAACAGTAAACAGCGTTATAAAGTAAGAGTGGCTGATTTCGTGGTCCGATTCAAACCCTTTTGCACAGAGACGCCCCCACTTCTCATGTCATAACATGTACGAATTAGGATCACATCGTTTGTAGCACTTTACAACTCTTTATAATAACTACAGAGTAGACCACATCTAATAGTGTTACCAAAATAAGGCACCAAACCTTATTCATATACTATAGATCATTTTGACTATTTACTCGAACCTAGTCCACTATTATGTCTCCACGTGAAGTTCAAGTATTCATGTAATAGTTAAGGGACTTTTAGATTTATTGGATTTCTATTAAGCAAAACATATATTCAATAACAATTTATTGAATTTTCAGAATAAGTTCTATTGTTTACAAACCACGAGTTTTAGGACATAAAACCCAGCAAACTTCCACTTGGATTAAAACTCAAGTGGTAACTTACATATCTAATATATAAGAATGAATTTCTAAGTTTTATAAAGAAATACAATAAATTAGGGCATCCCATACCCATAGTTTACTATTCGGTATCTCATACCTGATATTTCTTCCACTTGCCCTAGGTTATCAATCTGGTATTGCTAGTCTTACTAGGTGATTCTCAAACACTTTAGATGAGATAATCATTGGAAACTTGTCAGTGTACAATAGACTTTTAATTAAACTATATGGGAATGCATCTTATTCTCAACAATGACCAGGAACTTTCCTCCCACTACATTAAGGTACTCTCAACTATTTGAGTAAGACGCATTTGACCTGTCTTAACAACTCTTGTTAACAGTTAGATCTAGAAATTTTTAAACTTTCTATACTTTGATCTAGCCGTTTTTAAATATATGAATCTTTGCAAATGGCTTTTAATGGCTTGATTCTTAATAGAAGTTGTTATGAGATAAAACAAACACAATTTTCGAAAATAAATATTTCATTTACAAAAAAAAAATATACATCTTGTTATTTACAAGATAACAAAAACAAATAAGGTTATCATCAAGCAGCAACATCTCCCATTGGTCAAGTTAAGCAAGCGATCCTCAGGAACTAGTTTGCCTATTTAGTTTTCTCTGCTTTCTTCTCGATAAGGTACTGAGGGCAGTTTCTCTTCTAGTGTCCATTCTTCGTTGCATTGGAAACACTTCCCTTTGTCTGCAATATATTTCTTATATTTCTTTCCAGCGGGTTTTTTCTTCCCTTTCCCTTTGTTCTTCTTAACAGGAATACTCTTACTTTGTGAAGAGAAAGCAACATCAGGCTTGGAGGTCGTTTCTCTATTATCAGCACTAGTAACATTTACTTCTGATTACAGGCCTTTAGTTCTTAACATAGTCTGGTAAGCATGTAGCTCATTCAACAAAGTCGTCAAGTTGTATTCAATTTTATTCATGAGTGCATTCGTACATAATTTCATAAATCTCTTCGGAAGAGATTATAAAATAAACCCGACTTGACTTCTCTCGTCAACAACGACTCCATTTACTTCCGCCACATTAAAGTGGACCATCATGTCCAAGACATGTTCATGAATAGAGGCCCCCTCTTTCATGCGACTGTTTTATACGTACTTTATGGCATCATGCCTTAGGGTGAAGGACGGTTGTCCAAACATCCCTCATAGAGATTCCATAATCTCTTTCGATACCACTAGCCGTCCCATCTTGATATCCCCTAGGCCTGGCTTCATTCCCGGACCTAGCAGCAGACGGGCACTCGAGAATTCTGGAGTCGGGCTTCATAGTATCAAGGACTTCACTATTTCTTTATCCATTTCTATTTTGATTTATTTACTCTGATACGATTGATTGGTCTATGTGCCTCTCTTATTACTTTTTTGTATCCCCCTAAGCTGGGCCATCCTGGACTTGAACCAGAGACCTCGTGTTTCTTCCTCAAAACATCAGATATGCTGCGCGAGTATATAAGCATGGGTTTTATCATTTTCCCTCATCCATCTATCATACACATCCCAAACAATTTGGTTTGTATTAGAGCTCGGAATGGGAGGATAATCATTTGTTAAGACAAACCGTAAATCGTCTATCATCAATATAGTGTTCAAATTTGATTTCCAGGTAATATAATTATCCCCAATCAGTTTATCTGACACCAACAATTGTATTATCGAACTCGTCATTCTGAAATTATAAACATATTCTATAAGTGTATTACTTTTAAATCCAATTAAGTTTTAGCAAATCAATAATAATGTACCCATAACCATTATTTATTTGCAACGATACTACAACAAGACATTATTGACTAAATACTATCTCCAGAAGAACTTATATTCTGGTAGTCATTTAGGTACCGCTTTTGGTCATAAATTACCAACACTTAATAATTCTATAAGTGTAACCCTCCGTTTTCAGACATTAGAGGTCGGCCCCAACTATGCTATTGAAGTGGAGAGTCAAGGTTGGGAATGGACCTAAGAAATCCTATCTATCTCTAGAGCTTGAG
Organism: Benincasa hispida; assembly: GCF_009727055.1. Taxonomy (NCBI): domain Eukaryota; kingdom Viridiplantae; phylum Streptophyta; class Magnoliopsida; order Cucurbitales; family Cucurbitaceae; genus Benincasa; species Benincasa hispida. Next base: position 40,918,452 of record NC_052355.1, on the reverse strand, counting down.
TTGTTCCGAATCCTATGTTACAACCCTCTGAGGGGATAGCCGTCATTAAACGACAAGCAAAGGGCCGTTTAAAACTAACCAGTAGACGCAACATAGGAATCTCACGGTCCAAACTAACAAAAGAGATCATAGGATATGTTAACACATTTCCTTCACCCACTTACTATGAACTACTTCCCCCATTCACCTTGGTATTGACGCATCCATCCATCTTCCGAATGGAGGTCACTTCCAAGGTGACACGAAGCATCATATGAATCTCATGGTGTGAACTATGTGGAGACATGGCAATTGAAATCTATATATCATATATTTGATTTTTGTTCGAACAACTTTCCCTTATTCACCGAAACCTAAATTTAAGCAAAAAAAAAACTTTCCGAATGGAGGTCACTTCCAGGGTGACACGAAGTATTGCTTAAATCTAGATTGTGAACTCTTAGGGACGTAAGAGCTAAGAATAACATATCATATATGTTATCAATTTTCCACTGAAGTTTTCTAATAACCTCATCATACAGAAGTTATTTGAACTGCCACCGAAGTGTTATATAAAAAGGGTAAATTTATACTTAGGTTCTTTTTTGGCTAATAAAATTAACCCTAAGTCTATGTAGTTTATCCAAGTATAATGCTTATAATTGGATTTTAACCTACGATGTCTAGGTGATAAATCCTTTTATTACCTCACATCACTCACGTATGCTTATAAAATCGGTTAACAATACTCAATGATTCGGCCATAATCCCCAGGTAGGAGGTGTTCCATAAACCGTCAAATACACCCAGCCTTCGACGGGATTATATACCGGTTGAGTTTGTAACCCGAGTTTTACAAGTTTAACGACCTATTTTAACTATTAAAATGAGTGGTTAACCTACGTGAGCATGCAACTGTTCTTTGTTATGGGTTTTAAATGTCTAACCCAATTTTATAACAGCTTACAAAAGTTTAGACATGGTAAACATCCATAACATACATTAAAGGTATTCAATATTTAATATAACAATTATATTAAACACAAAAAACCCTAACATGCATACTATACATTATAACATTTTATAACATACTTTCAATGTATGTAACATGCTTCCTACGGTGGGATTTTAAATCTACATGGCATATTGTATGCACATACAAGATTTATTTAATCATAACATGCATCAAATACATAAATAATTAAACACATGCTAATATGGTTTTAATTTTGACATAAACAAGCAAACAAAAGCCTAATTATTATAAAATAACTTCAAGACCGCTCGAATCGCTCCAAACCGAACCTAAACAACTTGAACCAACCCGAACTGTTTGAACCAAACTAGAAAAGTTTGAACTGAACCAGCTAAAAACCATTTGAGGCTGAACCGGACTGGACCTCAAGAGAACCAGTCAAACCGACTCATCTCGCTTCATGCTTGAAATATCGTTGAGGCTTATCGTGTAGCAATAACGACCATCGTTTAGTGTTTTTCTGATCGTATAGCACCATCGTATGGTGCTTGACCAAGCTACACGATCGTGTAGTGTCTTCCATCTATCACATAGTGTCATCGTCTAGTGCCGGAGAATGCTACATGATTGCTTAGTGTCTAACACTATCGTGCACCGACATCATCTAGCACCAGACAAATACTATACAATCGGTTGGCGCCATCGTATAGCGCCTCTTCTTGACTGTTTAGCGCGCGCAAAAAGGTAACTAGTCGTATAGCACTTCAATGCATCGTTTAGCTATCGCTCAAAGTGACACGATTGTGTAGCACACAACACTTGAACTCCTAACGCCCTAGCTACACGATTGTCTAGCTTTTCTTGACATCGTCTAGCTCCTGTAGCTAAATGATCATCTAGCATTGAACCTCAACGGCGATATTTAAGCAGAGGCTGGAAAACTGGAATTTGCAACTCGACCTTCTTCACTTGTTTCTTCAATTACAACTTAATTTCAACTTTAATGACTCCAAATAAATTAGAGATTCCTGAGAACACATATAAGCTCATCGAACAAGAACCAATTACAAATTTAATCAAGAAATTAGAGAGAAATTAAATGCCAAAACTCATAAAACTATATAAGTGCAACAGTTTCATATAACTCATGAAAAACACCCACCACACCAAAATTAAACCGAATTGAAAGCTTAAATGATGCTCTGATACCAATTGTTGGATTGTGTCAGTTGAAGGATCTCTTACTGAAGAGTTCCATGAGCGTGTTCGAATCGCTCCAATTTCACAATGACCGAAATACATCAAATACGTTCAAACGCACAGTTATGCAAACAAACAATAATTATCGGCATGCTATGTACAAGAAATTACAAGGGAGAGAGTTGCCATATCAGTTGAAGATAGTCTTCAAACTTCGTAACTCAACGTAGCGGAAACCCTTACCCGATCAACCAACGCCTAGCAGATGCATCGACTGCAGCAGCACGAACAACTACAAAATTACGAACGCAGCAGGGACGACACCACCAGAAAAGAGCCTCAGGTATTCTCGGAGTGAGAACCCAAAGTGTGGTATTTGGTGAATTTGGTAGAAGAAGGAAGAAGAATAGATCGTATATGTGATATGCAAGTGAGAAGGAAAAAGACGCTATCATATAGCAAGATGCTTATCGTTTAGGAGAAACTACACGATCGTGTAGATTTTACTGAACGATCATTTAGGAAAAAGTATATGATCATTTAGCAAACTCGGCACACTATACGATCATTTAGGAAAGCTATCCAATCGTGTAGGAATTAACGTGCGATCATTTAGACACGAGGTGGACGATCGTTTAGGCGCAAAGTGACTATCGTATAGCTCTCGAAATTAAACGAACAATTACTTTTCACACCATCACGCACCTTCTATTTCTTTTCAGACAATTTGGTGAACGATTCAAAATGAAACCAATTTCATTTTTAATTCATTGGTTACAATAACCGACGCATTCCCACTAACATGCGCCCACGTGATTTTGGTTTAATTATCATTTAATTAACCAATTAATTAATAATAAATACAATCATATTATATTTTTTAACCTATAGTTTGATATTACATATCTATTATAATAATTTCTCCTCTACTTGATATAAATCATATTTATATCTAATTTCCTCCAAAATAATGTATTTCATACATTTAGCCAATTATATCATATATAATTAACCAGTCCAATTATATCATATATAATCGCACTTCCTCTTGTCAATTTGAACATTTCAAATTAACCCAAGCACTGATTCTCGACTTTATCCAAGCTACCCAGGGGACCTAATGGACTTGTGGCTCGAAGCTCCAACGGTCCATGAATAGCCGACTAAACTCTTTAGCCATGAAATCTACCATCCGTTAACTGTCGGGCATTCCACTAAAGACCAACAGATGAACTCTTCTTACCACAGAGATATTTCTGTGTTCATCAGATATAATCAATCATGAGTACGATGACCCGTCACATATGCTCGTAAGTACAGCTGGGCCAGACTACTGTTTCGCTCTTGTAGTTACATCTCACTTCTTAAGTACCATTGATTCCTCTAATGAACAATACAACATAGTCCAACTATGTGTGAACACCTCTTGGGCCAAGAGAAGGTGTGTGACGCCATATCGTTCAAGCCTCGGAATCAACCCTTAAGGGAGGAGCTATCTATCTACTTACCCATGCCTTGGGGAAAGAGTGAATTCCATCTTGTGTAGCTGAGTTCCCAGCTTCCAAACCAGACGAATCCTCAAAATGGTATGTTTGAATCGGCGACCTGGCCACTCGCACCCATACAAATCAAAGGATCGCCTTCAATGGCAGGAGTTCTCAACTCACTCAGGATTGAGATCATGTTACCTATGGTCATCCTAGTGAAGTGAAGTCTCTATCATGAATGGTGTTATATAACGAGACGTTAACACTTCATGATCAGGTCTTATACAAACTTTTGTATAGAATGCTCCCGCTCGCATGTCCTCAACATGAATGGTCACGATCAGACCATCTGTGACAAGTCACAACACTTATGACCATTCCACAAAGCGGGTCGCATCCGTAGAGTTACCAGGATAAGGTTTCCCTCCTATATCCATATACTACAGACCATTTTGGTTACCACTCATGACATGATCCACTTGTATGTCACCACATACATGCTTGAGTCACATACAGATAACCAAGGATTTTATGTTTATTGGTTTGTGATAAAGCAAATAAAACAAGCAACCGAACAAAAAACAAGATGTGAAGTAAAATATCATATATTATGCAACATAAGCGTTCGTACAAACTACAGGACACAAGACTTTAGGGCATCAACGCCAACAAGCAGCGTAAGTAACAAGGATTATAAGTACTCTAATTTATTAGTTTTGGCAAAAACTAAAGCATGATATTGCAAAAATAAGTGAGTTTCAAGTCATACCTTTATAGTCCTCTTGAAATCTCGATTTCCAGTTGCAACTTTTTCCAAATCTCGTTGTAGACCACCCCAAGATCTTCCCCACTATTCTCTTGGTGCTCTAGATTGATTTGTAGGACTCAAAATAAGCTTGAATGAAGGGAATTTGAAAAGAGCTCACAACAACAACCTAATTGAAGAACACCTTCTTCACACGAATTTTCAGCAAAAATTCTATAGATTGCATGCCTCAAATTTACTCCAATCTTCTCAATATATTACAGACTATCATGCAAAGAAAATGGTTGCATGAGACGCAGCAGCTCATGCTTGAAGTAATTGAAGCTTAAAGAGATGGGTTTTGAGCGAGCAACTTGAAGAAGATAATGGAAAAAACCGATTTTCCATTTTTGTGTTTTGTTTATCTTTTTCAACTTTTTCAATTGATTTCATAAATCAATTTATTTTCTAAAATTGAAAAAATTATCAATATTACAAAATTAATTTTTCTAATAAAATTAATAATTAATTATTTGAAATTTTAAAATATTTGTAATTAATTTTAATATCAAATATTAAATTAATTTTACACAAATCCACCTTCATAAATTTAAATCATATTTAAATATTAATTATCCAATTCGGTTTAATTCTTAAAATTAAACGTGTAATTATATCTCATATAATTACAAATTTATTTAATTCTAACCTGGATGTTTCAGATTAACTTATCACGCTACTTTAAAGCTAATCCAATTACAAGTTAGTAGGGGGACCTCGCGGATCTACAAAATTAACCCCTATTCGTTAACTAATGGGTCACTTCACTAAAGCCCATAGTTGAACTCCCCTCACTGTAGATATATTATGTCCACTCGATATAACCATGATTAGTATGTTAACCCTTCACATGTTGTTCGTAATAACGGCTGGGTCAGATCTTTGTTTTACCCCCGAGATTACTTCTCGTTCAAGTCCCACTGATCCTCTAATGAACACGTTCAAGTCCCACTGATCCTCTAATGAACAATTGATTTGTGATCCAATCAATAAACTAAGTCCCTTTTAGGCCAATGAGAGGGTGGGGCCCCTTGTTCAAGACCCATAATCAACACTTGGAACAACTATCTACTAGGGTAGGAGTGAATTCCTTCTTGCACCCTAAATCCCCAGCTATCTATCTGGTCTTATCCTGAAATGGGAGTTTATTGAGTCGGCGTTGTTGAGCCAAGCCTCACCTATGCAAATCTAAGGATAATCCTGAATAAACAGGAATTCATAGTTAGCTTAGGATTAAGGTCAAGTTACCTAGGTAATCGCTTTGAGATAGTCAGACTTAAACAGTAAACGACGTTATAATGTAATAGTGTCTGATTTCGTGATCCGATCTTTACAAACCCTTTTGCACATGGACATCTCCACTCTTCGTATCATAACATGTACGAATTACGAACACATCGTTCGTAGCACTTTACAACTCTTTGTAATAACTACAGAGTAGACCGCATCCAATAGTGTTACCAGAATAAGGCATCCAACCGTATTCATATACTATAGATCATTTTGACTATTTACTCGAACCTGATCCACTTTTATGTATCCACATAAAGTTTACTCATATAATAGTCAAGGGACTTTTAGGTTTATTGGATTTCTAATAAGCAAAACATCTATTCAATAACAACTTATTGAATTTTCAAAACAAGTTCTATTGTTCACGAGTTTTAGGACATAAAACCCAACGATTGGGAGTTAAAATTTATTAGAGGGTTAAAATTGTAATGCTCCTAAAAGTCGAAGGATAACGTTGCAACAATCATTGAGAAGTAATTGTTATTTTAACCCTCCTTTTAGTACGGTTGAACTATCACGAGGGAGTAAAAGTAATTTTAAACTCATAACGGTAGATAACTTTAAAACAACCAATTCTCCATCATTCCAATGTTTCCAATAATTATATCCATCCACGACCACTTGTAACGACCAATTCAGTGGCCAACTCTAGCAAATACTTCTTTTGACTCACTAGTTCATAGTAGTATTTAATAGTATTTTATACAATAATTTAACTTTAATAAAAACACTTTGATCATACAACAAATGAAATCGACACAAACAGACAAATTACAATGAAAAACAAGAACTTCAAAGCAAGATCACCATTCAGAGGAAAGCCGTCAATTAAACATTTGATTGTGTTACACTAAAATCAAGTTTCCAGCTAAATACAACCCTTCAAACAGTGTTCAGCTCCGACAAATATCATCTTTTGAAGTAGTACGACGATTTTGTTGCATCCAAAAGGCACTATTTAATATTCTATGCAAATATATTCAAAGAGATGGGGAAAAAAAGGGCAATATCTTAACTTTTTTCTTTGAAGCTACAGAACGAGCAGTGGGATCCTTTATTTATCTACCAACGTGATTGAAGAAGATAATATCCTATTTATAAGATTTATAGTTATCTGCAAGGAGAACCAAGCAATCTCTTGATCGTTGAAATTCTGGATGGAATCTGCAATCTTCGAGTCAATATCACTTTCTTGTCCAACAAATTCACCACCACAGACTCTGTATCTGTACCAGCACAAAAATCATCAAATCGATTATGCTCAAATTATATGATAATCATTTGGTTTTTATAATTTCTTTATTTGTTTTTTCGCTATTTTTATCAAAATTTCATCTTTTCTCAACTAAATTTAAAAAATAAAAACAAGTTTTTGAAGACCCAATTTGCTAATTATTTGTTTTTTCTAATTTTTTTTAAATATATTTATAAACTCTACTTTCACATATATGAATTTCAGTTGTTTTGTCATCCTCAATAAGATTTTTAAAAATCAAGCGAGAGTCTCTCGAAGGAAAAAAGATTAAAAATTCAAATGTTTGTTTTAAATGGGAAGAAACTCGAAAAATATTAATAAGAAATAAGTATAAATTTCAAATACTAAAGAAAAATAGTTATTAAACACAATCTTATTAAAAACTTTTTTAAAGCATCTGTAAAGAGTAGATATTAAAACAAATAAACTCTAGAAAGGTAAAGATAGTATTTACGAGCTTAATTTTCTTAACAACAGTCTAAAATCCCGTTAGCATTTAATAATGATTTTTTTTAGATTTTAAAATTTACATTTATTTACTCGTAAAATGTAGAAACATTTCTAATTGAATTCTAAAAACAGGCTTGGGTATTAAAATCCAAGCTTACGAAAGGGCTAAATGATTATCAAACCATGCCCAATTTTCCCAAAACGACTTCTAAATTTTACTCAAATTTGACCTCTCTCCTCTCACTTCTAAACAAGCCCAAATAAATATCAAACAAAACAGAGCTAAAAGACCAAATTCTATAGATGAACAAAAGCAAACTAGAAAAATGGAAAGAAATTCCCCAAAAACAGAGTAGAAACTCACCATTCATTTTAGAAAGTATATTGGCCAATTTCTTCTGACACTCAGCACATCCAATATCAGCTGTTAATACAATTTCCTGAACCTGGAAAAAAAAAATCAACCACCATCGTCAGCCATTAAATTGCAGCAACAAAGCCACTTCAAAACGAGATAAAGAGAAAAAAGCAGAGACAAGAGGCAGAGATAAGGACTCAATGGAAGCAAGGCTAGAAGCATGAGGAAAGATCTTCTTCTTCCGAACTCCAATTCCGGCCGCCGCCGCCATGCTCCGCCTCGGATTATACGCCGCCAATAAAACAGGGGATTCTCATCGGCGAGGGCAAGGGGTGAAGGGAAAGGAAGATTTTATGTAGTGGATTGTGAAAAAGGGGGGATTATTATAAGTGGTTGGGAAAAGGGAGAAGGGAGATAACGGAGGGTAAGTAAAAGGGAGTAAGCCGTGAGAGTGAAATGATGATGAGAAAGGGTTGACAAAGATGGTTCGTTTCACAAATGACAGCTGCTTTCCGCAAAGAGAGTTTTGGCTATTTTTTTCTTCGCCAAGATGATTCCTTCGAGGTTGCTTGTGTGACCAAGTACTCTAAAAATTTGGGTGTTACTTGGCAAATATCAATTTATTAAATTTTGAGAATTATATCCATTTAAATCTTAATGTTTAAACTAAAAATGGTATCGATTTGAACCTTAAACTTTATAGTTGTATCCATTTAAATCCTAAATTTTAGAATTTATATCAATTTAAATCCCAAACTAATAATTATATCAATTTAAACTATAAACTTTTATATGTGTATTAATTTAAACAACAAACTTTCATAAATATATTAATTTAAATCACGAACATTCATAAGTGTATTCAAATAAAACATAATGGAGAGTTTAAATTAAATACAATTATGAAAGTTAAATGTTTAAATTGATATACTTATAAAAGTTCAAGATTTAAATTGATACAATTATTAATTTGTGATTTAAATTGACACAATCCCCAGAATTTAAATTTAAATTGATACAATATTTAAAGTTGATACAAATTGATATTTGCCGTTAAAATAATTAGATTACTATATGATAAAGTACATATTCTTTTTAAGTATTGGTTCTTTTTGAAAATTAGGTCTCCTAAATAAATAAGAAAGAAAAATGATGTGAGATTCACTAGCTTTAAAAAAATGTTTATGATTATAAAATCGTAGTGTGAACAAATGGAGAATATCATTTATATTGCTATAAAATTTTCCGTATATTTCTAATATTATTTTTTAAAGAAGCTGATAGATTGATAATGTTAGGATCTACTCTATTTAGGGGTGAAAGGTGGTCAAACCGAATCGAACTACATTTTTTAATATGTGAAATCGAACCGGTTCGATTTTAAATTTGGTTTTGGCATTTTAAAAAAAATCATGTTATATATTTTTTTAATAAAAAAGGGTTCGATTTTAAGTTCGGTTATACTCTTTATATATATATATATATATATTATTTAAAAACGGTTCAGTTCGGTTTCAAATTCAGTTTTCGAAAGTGAAACCGAATCGAACTAAATTAATTCAGTTTCAAACTTTCTTCAAACCGGATCGAACCGCATTTTTCAGTTTTACTGAGTTTTCGGTTCGGTTCAATTTTTAGAAACGGTTCGATTTTTTGTGGTTTGGATGACCACCCTACTCCTATTCAATATTTGATATATTGCCATTTTATTATATGACCTTCACTTCATTCTTAAGTTTGTTTCTAGTTAAATTATAAATTTAGTTCTTAAACATTTTATTTTTCTAAAACATCTTGTATACTAGCACAAAATTAGTTTAGAGTTGTATTAGACATAGAGTTTAAATTTATATTCAATAAAATAATTATATTTTTTAAAAAAATGGGAATTTGTAAATTACCTATCAGCCACTTGTTGACCCCTGTGACATGCTAATGATTCATCAAGTACTAAAAAATGTTACTAAATTTATAGCGCAATTAAGAGCTCGTTTGGATTGATTTGAGAAAAAAATATTTTTCAAATTACTCATTTTTATTTAAACACCTTTGATAAAAATTGTTGAAAATACACTTCAAAAGACTATTTTGATTGGTTGCCAAACATTTTAATTTTTTCCAAAATGATTTATTTTATAAATTAAACACTTGAAAATGCATTCCAAACACACCCCTAAGTTATTATTACGTATTGTTGACATCAACAAATGGAGAAAGGAAACACATATGACATTCGTGCGACATCAACAGTAAATTCGTTTGAAATGAGGAAATGATATAATTCACAAGAGAGAAAATATGCATATCAATGTGGTGCTCGTCGCACACACTTCAAAAAACGAAAAATGAAAACATGTAAAAGTTAGAGAGGTCGAGACTGATTTAAGTTACGTTTGTTCGAGTTATGATGATGTGTTTATAATAGGGATTGACCAAGGCATTTTCAATAAATTTTGTTATCCAATAACATAATAAGATATTTCGTGTGCCTTAGGTGCGCGGTAGATATGCCTCATATGCAAGTTGGGCTACTCACCCTTTGCCTCTAGTAAAAAAGAATGAGTTGGCCCAAAGACCCAACTTCTTTCCCGTAACCTAATATGCATCAGTCTTCGCCTAAAGGCAGAGGTTAAAGAGGTGGTCGGTCATAGAGACTGGTAGATGGGTTGGGCCCAAAACTCTTATTTTGGCCCAAAGGCCCAACTCCTTTCCCGTAACCCAACATGCATCGGTCTTGGCCTAAAGGCTGAGATTAAAGAGGTGGTTAGTCCTAAAGATCGGTGCAACTAAATTGATCACTATATTATGATATACAAAAACTAGACATTAGAGTTAGGAAATAGGAGTTTATGGATACCACTCCTTCTTTGGCCCAAAGAGTTGGTGAGCTCCACTACTAAAAATACATAAATTTTATAATTTATCAACTTCTGTAGACCCCACGAGTTACAACTCCCTAGATTTTATAACTTCTCACTTACCACCAACAACCTCTAAAAGTATCGTTTTATTGAAAACATAATTATCAATTATATTTATTCGAGTATAGGCCAAAATAAGTTCAGAACAACGACAACTGACATGTTTATCCTTATTAAAATTAAAAATTCAACTTTTCATCCCGCAATTTCTCACAACTGTTCTACCAAAACAAAAATAGTTTACATATTAATCATTCTTTCTGTATATAAAATACTCACATGGATGAACTTTTAAAAAATCCCGTCTTTTTTTTTAACCCTTTTTCTTCGTTATATTTTTCAATAGCTTTTTACCATTTCCCCAATCGGGATTGGAATTTCGGGGTTGCATCTTTCGTAGACGAAGCAAAATTAGCAAATAGTGTCTGATCTAGACAACGACGTCGTACTGCCAAGGGAAAAAGGGTAAGCTGCTACAACTACAAGGAAGCGACAGATCCCACGCCAAGTTCCCAACGGCTCCAAGGACTATACGACTCTGCCCATATTTTCTTTTGGTTTATTTATTTATTTAATTAGCTTGTAATTAAAGCTTTAATCAATATTGATGTGGATTGGGGTATTAATCATGGGCGCTCCACTACCAACAAACAATAAAGTTACATTTCGCACCCATGTATTCATTTTGAACTTTCAACCATTTTTTAGTTCTTGGATTTTACGGGTTGTTTTGGCGTCTTACAAAACCCCTTTCTAACAAATTATGACGGTAATTGAATAAGTTATGACATCATAACTTTTCAGATACTCATTTATTTATTTATAATTTTATTGGTTATTTTCCCGAAAATACAAAATTTCCATAGAAAGCAAACAAAGTCTCCTACTCTCCAATATATGGATCTTTTTTCTTGAATTACTTCTCTTCAGTCCATTTTTTCTCTTAAAATCCTTTGACTTTTAGTAACAGTGTCTAAATATGAACGTTAGTAGAAATAGAACAAATATATATGTAGAGAGAGAGGTTAGGGTCCCCTTAATAGGATCTATACCCATCAAGGGAGTTCAAAACAAAATTTTTATGTTGTCTAATCGAGCTCTCCCTTGTTTCATGAAAGAGGTAATGAGCGAATCAAGTCAATTGTCACCCACATATTGCCATCTCAACATTTTTCCTGGTTGATATTGTCAACTGCACGCGAGCTTTGAATGCATGTTAGATAATGGATCTTATAAATAAGTCAATAACACCACCTACAAATGTACTTAAATCACATGCTTAGTTACACTGAAAACTTCATTTGTGACTTGTTAATTTAGATATAAGTGTTTATGGTTTGACATCAGGCCAGTACAAGTTATACAAGTACAAGTAATTTTGTATGTTAGTTTACTCGTGTTTAAAGATTCGAATCGAGGTGTTCAAATGATCCAAAAATCCTAACAACTCGGATTATCCCACCCAAATTGTAAGAGTTGGGTTGAGTTAGTTTTAATTTCGGATGGGTTGAATTTTTTATATTTTTTGGGATTGGATTGAGTTCGGGTTATACGTATAAAAATTCTGGTGACTCAATCCAACTCGAGTTTCTAATATTATTAGAATATGTATATATATTATAACTCACATATATTTTTATGATGTTTGTTTTAAGTTTGTAATATATATGTTGAATTTTGATATTTAACATTTGAGTCTTATGAAATTTTAGTTGTTAATGTGTATTGTACACAAATTTAATTATTTTAAGTTAATAAAAAAGAAAAGAAAAGAATAAATAATCCGATAATTCGACTCAATCCAACCCGAAATTTGAATGTTAGATTGGATTGGGTTTCAGATCATTCGGATAGTCAATCCAACCAACCCAAATTTTTGAATTGGTAAAAAAAATTTCCTAATCCAACTCGATCCAGGTACACTCTTCGTATGTACTTGCCATCGACCATTGACCATCTACATTACATATTTAAAAAAAGAAAAAGAAAAAGAAAAGAAAAGAAATAGAAAGAAAGAAACATAATGAGAGTCACCAAACGGGCTAGACACTATTTGTATGTACCTGGCATTGTCATGAATCAAACGTTCCATTGGAGCAAACAACCGAAAGAAACCAAAAAATATATATAACAAAAAAGGTGCATAGAAAAAGGGCATTTGTTTATTGATATTTTGGCGACACGTCGACCCAAGTCCTTGCCGCAGTGTTGATTTGCCAGTCGAACATCTCGGTGTTATTATTGGGACCAACTTCATTTCTGTTCAGTTCCGAAAATATCTCGCAATGAGAAAAAATCGAGCAAATGTTTGAACTCTAAGCCATGTTTAATATAGATGTATAAAAACGGGGATTCCCAGATTCCAACTCGTTCCAACACAGTAGACATAATTAAAGGAATAGTATTTTCGTTCTACATTTTATTTATTTGGGAAAATTTATGAAATTATATAATTTATATTCCCACTACCTAAACTATTGTCAACTTGTTTTTGCCGTTCTTTAGAATTTGTTTTAGATATTTAAGACGGGAATAAAGGAGGGAATTGAGACGTGAATAATTGTAAGAAAGAGGAGGGGATGTACATCTATTGGGAAAATTTTTTTGTTTGAAGTTGATGTAATTTTTAAAATAATTATCGGTGAGTGTGTTTTTATAAAAGTTAATTGTAAAATGAAATAAAGGGTTTGATAAATTTAAGCTTAAAATCTTAAAAAATAGAATGGTTAAAACCAATTAATATTGATTTTCACTTGGGACATCCTATATATTTCAAGCCAAAAATACATTTGGTCTTGAACTTTTAAATTGTATTATTTGTAATCTTCAAGTTCTTAAAAATAGCTTTAAAACGTCTTGAAATGGTCCATAAGTAACTCTTTTTTTAGTATTTTAAATAATGATATGAATTTTTAAATTAGAAAAATAGTTTAATAAAATTATTTGTTTTCTCTCCCCTTCCTTTGAAGAATCTCTCGTTCAAGAGAACCAATGAGCAGAAGCAAGATCTTTCCAAGCTTGTTGTGAAATAATAAACGCATTCACACACATACAAGAACAGTTATGCATTATAGAGAAAATTACAACATACTTTCTTACTAAAACAAAAGGAATTGAGAGACATACCTTTGAAGAACTCTTCCTCTGGCAATTTCCCGCTCTCGTGAGCAATTGTCCAGCAATCTCTCACTCTCGTGAGCAATCGTCTAACAATCTCTTGCTCTCGTAAGCAATCGTCTAGTAACCTCTGGCTATCGTCACAATCACGAATTATCTGATCCTCGAACAACAAACCTTTGACACTACCACTCGGTAACCTTGGTATTCTCAGAGTGAGAACCCAGAAAGTGTGGGCTCTGTGTGAATTTGGTAGAGGGAAGGAGGAAGTATACGATTGAACTACACGATCGAGTAAGTGGGAGAATCATTTAGTCTATCATATAGATAGTGGGTACTCGATCGTTTAGTATCTCTCGCTCTCGCGAGCAATCGTCTAGCCAACCGTCTAGCAATCTCTCGCTCTTGTGAGCAATCGTCTAGCAATCTCTCACCCAATCGTTTAGTCTCCCATGAGGACTATTGTATAGTCTCTCGTGAGCGATCGATTAGTAAATCAATAATGAAACACTCTTCCATAAAATGAAAGCTCTTTTCATTTTATTATTCAGTTATTAAAACTGAAATTACCTCCCACTTGCACGGTTAATGGAGAAAAGAAATAACCAACTAAACAATAATCTCATAATTGTTTTTATTATAAATAAATATAATAACTAACTTATCATATTATATTTATAACCTATAGTTTTAAAATCACATCATATGTAATATTTAAACCATAGTTCTTTTCTCCCTTATTTAATATAAATCATATTTATATCAATTCCTCCAATTAATGTATCTAATAATCAAATCAATTAAATCACATATAATTGAATCAATTTAATTATATCTTATATAATCAAATTTCCTATTGTTAATCTGAACACTTCAAACTAACCCAAAAACTGATTGTCAACTTGAATCCATTGAGCTACCAAGGGGACCTTATGAACCTGTAGCTTGAAACTCTAACGATATGTGAATAACTAACTAAACTCTTTAATCATGATATCCACCATCCGTTAACTGCTGGGCACTCCACTAAAGATCGACAGTTGCACTCTTCTCACTACAGATATATTTTTGTGTCCATTGGATATAATCAATCAACAATACGATAACTCTTCACAGATCGCTTGTAAGTTTAGTTGGGTCAATTTACCATTTTGCCCATGTAGTTAATCTAACTCCTTAAGTACCATTGATTTCTCTAATGAACAATATATTACAGTCCTATTATGAGTGAACACCTCTCGGGCCATGAGAAAGTGTGTGGCACCACATTGTTCAAGCCCCAGAATCAATCCTTAAGGAAGTAATTTATCTACTTACCCCTGCTTCGGGGAAAGAGTGATTTCCTTCTTATGTAGCTGAGTTCCCAGCTCCCTAATCAGAAGAATCCTTAAAGTGGTAGGTTTGAGTCGGCAATCTAGCCACTCGTATCCATGCAAATCAAAGGACCACCTTCATAGGTAGGAGTTCCTAACTTACTCAGGATTAAGGTCATGTTACCTATGGTCATCCTAGTGAAATGAAAGTCTCTGTCATGAACGACGTTATATAACAAGACTAAATATTTCGTGGTTTAGTCTTATACAAACTTCTTTCTATAAGATACCCCCACTTGCATGCTCCACATGAATGATCAGGATCAGATCATCTGTAGCATTTTACAACACTTGTAACATCTATTTGGAGTATATCAGCAAGCAGCGAAAGAAACAAGGATCAATAAACACTATAATTCATTAATTTTGGCAGTAACTAAAGTATGCTTACATGATAACAAGAGGGTTTCAAGTCATACCTTTGTATAACTCCTTGAAATCTTGATTATCAGCTGCAAACTTCTCCAAATCTTGCTTTAGACCACCTCAAGATCTCCCCCACTATTCTCTTGGAGCTTTAGATTGAGTTGTGGGACTCAAAATAAGCTTGAATGAAGGGAACTTGGAGAAGAACTCACTGCAACAACCCACTCGAAGAACAACTTCTTCAACTCGAATTTTTCAGCAAAAAACTCTATGGATGCATGCCTCAATTCCACTCCAATCTTCTCAATATATTGCAAGGACTTTCATGCAAAGAGGATGGTTGCATGAGATGTAACTCATGCTTGGAGTTATTGAAGCTAAACTTAGGTGGGTTTTGTGTGAACTAGTTGAAGATGATAATGGAAAAATTCACAATTCCATTTTGTGTTTTTCAATTTTCAATTTTCAAATTTGATTTCAAAAATAAAAAATAAAAAAAATTATTATTTTACAAAATTAATTTTCCTAATAAAATAAATAATTAATCAAACAATTTAATTAATTCTAATTAATTTAATATCAAAATTAAATTAATTTTACACAATTACACTTCCATATATGTAAATCATATTTAAATATTAATTCTTCTATTCCGTTTAATTCTTAAAATTAAACGTGTAATTATATCTCATATAATTACTCATTCCGCTTTAATTCTAATTTGAATGTTTCAAATTAACTTATCACGCTACTCTAAAGCTAATCCATTTACAAGCTAATAGGGGACCTCGCGGACCTACAAATCATGGGCTTTAACGATCCGAGATTAATTGACTAAACTCATTACACCGAATTAACCCCCATTCGTTAACTAATGGGTCACTCCATTAAAGTCCATAGTTGAACTCCCCTCACTGTAAATATATTATGTCCACTCGATATAACCATGATTAGTAAGTTAACTCTTCACAGGTTGTTCAGAATAACGGCTGGGTCAAATATCTGTTTTACCCCCAAGATTACCTCTTGTTCATTAAGTTCCACTGATCCTCTAATGAACAATTGATCTATGATCCAATCAACAAACCAAGTCCCTCTTGGGCCAATGAGAGGGTGAGGCCCTTTGTTCAAGACCCGGAATCAGCACTTAAGGGAACAACCTCTCCATTATCCCTAAAAGCGGATAGGAGTGAATTCCTTTTTGCACCCTATGTCCCCAGCTATCTAC
The DNA here is from genome assembly GCF_009727055.1 of Benincasa hispida. Lineage (NCBI taxonomy): Eukaryota > Viridiplantae > Streptophyta > Magnoliopsida > Cucurbitales > Cucurbitaceae > Benincasa > Benincasa hispida. The sequence continues at coordinate 40,901,644 of NC_052355.1, read as the reverse complement.
CCGGTCTTACCCTTGAAATGGAGGTTTATTGAGCCAGCGCTGTTAAGCCAACCCTCACCTATGTAAATCTAAGGGTAATCTCGAATAAACAGAAATTCATAGTTAGCTCAGGATCAAGGTCAAGTTACCTAAGTTATCGCTTTGAAATAGTTAGTTTTAAACAGTAAACAATGTTATAAAGTAAGAGTGACTGATTTTGTGGTCCGATATTGTACAAACCCATTTACACAGGACACCCCCACTCCTCATGTCATAACATGTATGAATTAGGACCACTTCGTTTGTAGCACTTTACAACTCTTTGTAACAACTATAGAGTAGGCCGCATCCAATAGTGTTACCAGAATAAGACACCTAATCTTATTCATATATTATATATCATTTTGACTATTTACTCGAACCTGATCCACTTTTATGTCTCAACATAAAGTTCAAGTACTCATGTAATAGTCATGGGTCTTTTAGGTTTATTGGATTTCTAATAAGCAATAAATATATTCAATAACAACTTATTGAATTTTCAGAATAAGTTTTATTGTTTACAAACCACGAGTTTTAGGACATAAAACTCAACAATCTGCAAAGCGGGCTATGTTTCAGGCTCTATTAACATCATTTTTTCATTAAATACTCACTTTCCATCTTTTGGAATTAATTTAAGTTAATAAATTAAAATTCGTTAAAAGAATTATAATTAATTAAGTTTCACTATTTTTATCACTTTTAAAATCAAATTTAAAACTTCACTTCTAATTATTTTTAATTAATTAATATAAATTGACGTCAATGATTGAAAGTAGGTATTTAATGAAAAATTGATGTTAAAAATATAAAATCTTGAAATCCATTGACCAATTTGAAACAAAATTAAAATCTCAAGGGTAAAATTGTAATATTTTAGGGACAAAATTAAAACAAAACTCAAAATTTAAGGACTAAATGTGTAACATTTTAAAACCTAGGACTAGAACCAAAATCTAGGGACTAAAATATATTATAAAAAAAAATATTTAGACAATTAGCCTATTCCTTCCCCCCCCCCCCCATCTCTCCTTAATTAATCAATCATTAAACATTTAATGATTTCCTTCCTTATAAATATAATTCCATTCTAATTAATATTTAATTATAGAATTTTCGTTAGCCACTTCTCAACCCATTTAATCCAATTCATTTACAATCAATAAGATTCATTGAAATTGGGAATCAAATCCACCAATCTTACATATTTCATTGCCGTTTTTATCATTCTTTGTGTTTGAGTAATATTCTTCATATGTTTCTTGATTTTTAAAACAATTAATACTGGTTCGGCTCAGTTGTTCTATTTAGATCCATTACTATACGTCATGTACTCTTTGTTCCTGAATTTTAGTACAGTTTGTTATCCATCAGTTCCCTCATGACTGATAACACTTTGTCTGTGAGATTTTCATATGATCTTTGTGAAATTCAGGCTAAATCCACCTTAAAGACGATTGGCAGGGGTAGATTATGAGATGGATTATACATTCTAGAACAACCTTATACAGATGTAAATATTATATAGACTCATGCTCTGTTTCACGTGTCCCGCCTGATATATGGCATTCCAGGCTTGGATTGTTGGGGATGATGCCCTAAACTTTTGTGTCTTATAGTTTGTAAATACAATTTTGAACAAACGCTTGTGATGTATAATATATGATATTTTCTTCACTTATTGTCTATGAACATTGGATGTTTTATTTGCTTTACCACAAACCAATAAACTAAAATTCTTGGTTGTCATTTGTAACTTAATCATATATGTGGAGACATACAAGTGGATCATGTCTTAAGTGATAACCAAAATGGTCTGTAGTATATGGATAAATGAGGGAAACCTTATCTTAGTAACGCTACGGATGCGGCCCGCTTTGTAGAATAGTTACAAGTGTTGTGACTTGCTACAGATAGTCTGATCCTGATCATTCATGTGGGGACATGCGAACAGGGGTGTCCTATGCAAAGAGTTTGTATAAGACCTGACCACGAAGTGTTATAGTCTCATGATATAACGCCGTTCATGACAGAAACTTCACTTCACTAGGATGACCATAGGTAACATGACCTCAATCCTGAGTGAGTTGGGAACTCCCGCCTTTGAGGATGGTCCTTTGATTTGTATGGGTGCGAATGGCCAGATCGCCGACTCAAACCTACCACTTTGAGGATTTGTTTGATTTGAGAGCTGGGAACTCAGCTACACATTATGTAATTCACTTCTTCCCTGAAGCAGGGGTAAGTAGATAGATTGCTCCTTTAAGGGCTGATCCCAAAGCTTGAACGATGTGGCACCACACACCTTCTTATGGCCCAAGAGGTGTCCACACATAGTAGGACTATGTTGTATTGTTCATTGAGGGATCAATGGTACTTAAGGAGTTAAATGTAACTAAAGGGGCGAAATGGTAAATTGACCCAACTGTACTTACGAGCATCTGTGAAGGGTTATCGTACTGTTGATTGGTTATATTCGATGGACATAGAAATATATCTGTGGTGAGAAGAGTGTAGCTATCGGTCTTTAGTGGAATGCCTGATAGTTAATGGATGGTGGATCTCGTGGCTAAAAAGTTTAGTCAGCTATTCAGTACCATTGGAGCTTTGAGGCATAGGTCCATAAGGTTCCCTTGGTAGCTCAATGGATTCATGTTGAGAATTAGTTATTGGGTCAGTTTGAAGTGTTCAAATTGACAAGAAGGAGTTTGATTGTATATGATATGATTGAACTGGTTAATTATATATGATATGATTGACATTATGTATGAGATACATTATTTAGAGGAAAATGGATATAAATATGATTTATATCTAGTGGAGGAGAAAACACCATGGTTTATATGTGATATTAAACTATAGGTTAATGAATAAAATATGATTATATTTATTATTTTAATTGGACAATCATGGGATAATTGTGTCGGCGTTTTCTCCATAACCGTGTGATAGTGAGAAGTTTCATTCAGTTTTCGTAACTGAAGAATAAAATGAAAATCGTTTTCATTATGCAAAAGATTGGTCATTCGCTCACGTTTGGTGTATACAGCCTATTGCATAGAAAACTGAGAGACTACACGATCGTATACACACATGCCTCTTTCTAAACGACTGCATAGGTTTTGCTAAACGATCGTCTAGCTCTTTCCTAAATGATCGCGTGCCTGAGCATTTACTAAACGATCGTCTATACGATCACAACCTATTTACTAAACAATTGTGTACCGTTTCCTAAACGATCAATTATCTTCTATACGATAGACTTCAACCATCTCCCACTTGCTTGGTCGTTGTATACGATCATTTCCTCCTTCCCTCTGCCAAATCCAACAGAGTCCACACCTCCTGGATTCTAACACCGAGAATACCGAGGGTTCTAAGTGGTGGTGTCCTTCCCATTGTTCTATTCGTGTGGAGTTTGTTAGTGGGTAGACGACCGATGATTTGGTGAGCAATTGTTTGGACGTTCCAGCGAGATCGAAAGGAGCAGTCCCTTGGAGAGAACGAGATTTTTGGTGAAGAAGAGTTCTTCAACTGGAAAGTATCTCCTCTCTTTGTTATTTAATTGTTAAAAACATGTCGGTAATTAGTTGTTAAAGGCATATTTTGTTTTGTTAGATTGTAAATACGGTAATTCTGTCACAATGAGTTTGGAACGATCCGCTTCCGCTCTGAGGTACTCTTGTATAAGAGTTCCTTCATGGATACCCCTCCATCTCTCGATTATCCGCTTTAAAAGACATATTATTGTTTGATTCATCTTCGCTGAATAAAACATATCCATGTGATATCTGTCCATTAGCTAAGCAGAAAAGATTATCTTTTACTTCTCATAATCATAGAGCTTCTACTGTGTTTGAAATAATACCTGCTGATATATGGGGACCTATTTCTACTCCTTCACATGTTGGATGTAAATATTTTCTTATCTTGGTTGATGATCATAGTAGATATACATGAGGTTTTCTAATGAAAAATAAGTATGATGTTCTACGGATTGTTCCTCGGATTTTTGCATATGTGGACACTCAATATAATTAAAAAAAATAAAGACTTTTCGTTCTGATAATGTCCCAGACTTATTATTACTTAATATAATAAGAAAATAAAGACTTGTGCTCTAGTTCCAATGGAAGATGGCATGCTTTTCCAAACACCATCACATATGGGGACATGCTGATGGGCCTTTTGTATGTGGTTTTGTAGGCCAAGAGAGCCTTATCCAGTTTCTGCGCCCAATCCTTTCAAAAGATGTTTAGCACCTTCTCAAGTATGAATTTTATCTCTCGGTTGGAAACTTCTGCTTGACCATTGGTCTACGGATGATATGTGGTTGCAACCCTATGGTTGGCATTAAATTTTGTTAGCAAGTTGGAAATAATGCAGTTGATAAAAGGCCTACCTTCGTCACTAATCAACACACGGGGCATCCCGAATCATGAGAAGATATTCTTTTTAAGAATTTTGGCCACCATGGCTGCATCAATTTTAACACAAGAAATAGCCTCCACCCATTTGGAGACATAATCGACTGCAACCAGTATATACTGATGACCTCAAGAGGTAGGGAAGAGGCCTATGAAATCCACACCACATATATCAAACAATTCTACTTCCAGGATGGAAGTTAGTGGCATCTCATTTTTGTTTGATATGTTGCCCGTTCTTTGACACTAATCGCAACTGATAGCATGTGCACAGGAATCTTTGAACAAAGTGGTTCAAAAGTATCCATACTGGAGAACCTTAGCAACGATCCTCTGCCCCCCAAAATGTCCACTGTAAGGAGACTCATGACACTGCTCCAAGTTGCGTTGAACTTCTGCCTTAGGAATGCATCTTCTCAAAATGTGATCAGGTCCAAGTTTGTATAAGAACGGGTCATCCCAATGATAAAATTTAGCCTCATGCATTAGATTCTTCTTTTGTTGATAAGTGTAGTCCTCCGGTGTTTGAGTGAAAACCAAACAATTCACAATGTCTACATATCATGGTTCTTTATCGCTCAAAGCCATCAACTTTTCATCTGGAAAGCAATCTTCAATCTCCTTTTCTTTTCTCTGAATCTCTTCATTCTCAAACCTTGATAGGTAGTCCACACCTGATTTTCTGTTCCCTTTCTGTCTTGAATCTCTAGGTCAAATTCTTGAAGCAACAACACCCATCTGATTAGTCGAGGTTTTGCATCCTTTTTTACCATTAGATATTTGATCGTAGAATGATCAGTATAAATTACTACCTTTGATCCATCAAATATTGTCTAAATTTATCAATCGCAAATACTACGACAAACATTTCGTTCTCCATAGTTGTATAATCTCTTGGGAGTCATTCAAGGTTTTACTGGCATAGAAGATTGGATGCAAGATTCTACCCTTGTGTTAACCTAGCACAACCTCAACCTCGCCATTGCTCACATTACATATCAATTCAAAAGGCTGCGACCAATCGAGCGCCACTAAGATGAACGCAGATATGAGCACATTCTTCAGCGTGTTGAACGCATGAGTGCAAGCTTCATCAAAGATATAAGGTCTGTCGATTTCCAAGAGTGCACTCAAAAGTCTTGCTATTTGGGAGAAACTTTTGATGAATCTCCGATAAAATCTTGCATGCCTCATAAAACTTCTTAACGTTTTGACGTTCATAGGTGCTGGTAGTTTCACGATTGCGTCAATCTTGGCTTGATCCACTTCTAAACCGGCTTTGGAAATTTTGTGTCCTAACACTATACCCTCAGTAACCATAAAATGGCATTTCTCCCAGTTGAGGATAAGGTTAGTCTCTTCACATCTCTTTAGTACATTTTCCAAGTTGGAGAGGCAGTTATCATATGAATTACGAAAGACGAAAAAGTCATCCATAAATACCTCCATGGACTCTTCCAAAAAATCGGAAAATATAGCCATTATACACCTCTGGAAGGTCCCAGGTGAAAGGGGATCGAATCCCACAGCGAAGCGTTTTATTAGTACACCTTGCATCCCACAATCTGGTTTTTACATAAACATAATCATTGAATTAAAACAGAATATAAACATGTAAATTAGAATGCATTAGGGAAAAGTTAGAACGATTCTTACCTTTGTAGATTCCCAAGTGCCACGGACAATCCTTTCCTAGTTTCAATGAACGGATCTCCAATGATCTTGATCACGAACAATTTCTTGAACAATCTCGAACACTACCATTAGCAAGGTCACGAACAGCCCCAAACACAACGGATGGCCTCCACAGAACCTCGACAGTGTCAAGTTGAGTATGACACCACCAAAAAGGCTACCTTAGTATTCTTAGTGTGAGAATCCAAAGGGTGGGCTCTGTGTGGATTTTGTTTGAGGCGGAAGACAGAGGAAACAACAACATGTAAATGATTGGGCAATTGGGAGATGGCAGAACCTATCATATAGGTCGATGTCCAATCGTTTAGGAAAAGCTAAGCGATCGTCTAGTGAAAGCTATGCAATCGTTTAACTCATCACTTAGCTAAGTGTCTGTCGCCTACAAACACTCCATGATTGTTTACCTTACTTCAAGCCGTCGCTTAGTAAATCCTATTTACTTGACAACTTTCATGAGAATATTTCCAAGAGAGGAAATCTCAAATTCACAAAATTTAACCTTACTAAAATTAGGAAAATATTTTTCCTTTTATCTCACTGACCACCAATAACCTCCTACTCAATTGGTTATTAGAGAAAAATAGTTAATTATCCAATAATTATTATTATTATAAATATAAATGATAACCAACTTATCATACTATATTTATAACCTATAGTTTTAATATTTCATCTTATGAAATATACAAACCATAGCTTTTTTTCTATTCCATGGCACTTAATGTAAATCTCATTTACATTAATTCTTACTCATACATTATACCGATCATATCATATATAATCGAATTACCTCTTGTCAATTTTAACATTTTAAATCAACATAAAAAACTGATCCTCAATTGAATCTATTGAGCTACCAAGGGGACCTTATGGACTTGTAGCTCGAAGCTCCAATGGTACATGAATAACTGACTAAACTCTTGAGTCATGGGATCCACCATCCGTTAAATGCCAAGCACTCCATTAAAGATCGACATCTGAACTCTTCTTACCACAATTATGTGTCCATCTTAACCAATCAGCAGTGCGACAACCCTTCAGAGATTGCTCGTAAGTACAGCTTGACCAATAATCGTCATGCCCCTGTAGTTATATCTAACTCCTTAAGTACCACTGATCTCTCTAATGAACATAAGTCATAGTCCTACTATGACTGAGTCATCTCTTCCAAAGAGAAGCTGTGACCACTATGTTCAAGCCCCGGAACCAACCCTTAAGGGAGCAATCTCTTTACTTATCTCTGCTTCGGGAAAGGAGTGAATTCCATCTTGTGTATTGAGTTTCCAGCTCTTAGATCAGACAAGTCCCCAAAAAGGTAGACATGTTGAGTTAGCAATCTAGCCACTCTCATCCATACTAATCAAAGGATTGCTCTCAAAGGTAAGAGTTCCCAAAACACTCAGGATTGAGGTCGTGTCACCTATGGTCGTTTAGGTGAGATGTAAGTCTCTAGTATCAACGATGTTAAATATAGAGTCTAGTCATCTCGTGGTCCGGTCTTATACAAACTCTTTGTATAGGACACCCCCGCTTGCATGTCTCCACATGAATGGTTAGGATCTACCATCTATAGTAGTTTACAACACTTGCAAACCTCTACAAAGCAGACCATATCCGTAGCGTCACTAGGATCAAGTATCCCACCTTAATCCTTATACTACAGACCTATTTAGGTTATCACTTAAGGCATGATCCACTTGTATATCACATATACATGCTTAAGTTTACATAAGATAACCATGGAGCTTTGTTTATTGGATATGAGTAAATGTCATAATGAAATAACAATTATTTTATTCATCAAACAATGTATATCATTACAAACAATGAGACTCCGGGAGAATTAGGACACCAATTCCAACAATTGCATTCTTATAAAATATTTGTCTAATTCACCTTCCAGGTCGGTTCCCAGGTGGAGGTGTTCTGTTTCTGTCAACTTAAATACCCCTCCTAGACAGAACCTTCATTGGACAAAGGTCTCTTATGGAAAATTATTTTATAAATTAAACCTTTATTTAAATTCATTTTAATCCTATTAAAAAAATCAACCTATTCCTAATCCCACTAGAAATAAGATAGATCAATTTTAAACCATTTAAAATTAATTTGGACCTATGTTTGCATGCAATCTAGATTATAGATTTTCATCTATCTCATTAATACTATAACTCTTTATAAATTAATGAATTATTAAAACTTATAATATCTTCATGCATTCACATACATCATTCCACTATTTATTATTATAATTTTAATATATAGTATGATGCATGGACATGCTTAAGTTAATCATACATCACTAACATAACACTTATATTATGATGCATGAGCATGTTAATTCAATCATGCATCTATAAAATATAACCTTTTATATTTGATTATGATGCACGTTTTGTTTATCCTAATGTGGGTATTTTTGAATCTATATGACATATAATATTTAATATGAATTAAAAAAATTTAAAATATTCATCCAATGCATAATTAAATTAAATAGCAAAATTTGGACCGATTTTGGTAATATAATGCAAAATTAATTGATTAAATTAATATAACTATTACATTAACCTAATTAATTAATAAAAAAATTAAAATTATAATAGGAAATTAGGTTAAATCTGCAGTTGAAGACGTCCTGCGCGCGTCGCCTATGTTCCATCCATACTCGGAGCTTTGTAACGCTGCGATCGCAACGCATCGCCTCTGCCTTTCAGCGTCCGGCAGAACACCCCTGTTCTGCATATTTTCAGCTCCGAACTTGCCCCAAACATCTCTTTTCAGCAACCGTTGTTCTATCGATCAATACAGATTTACAAACTTGAAGCAAAAAATAAATTGCCCAAAAAATACAATGGGTCCTTACAATTTAATCAAATTAAAAGGTAATCTAGTGCTAAAATAATAATTTAAAAAAATCCAATTTGTAAACCAACATTCAAATATTCCACAATGCAAAATATGAAACCCACTTTTAAACTATTTTGTTTAAAAAAATATGCAAAACGTGATGTCAAAAATTGTCTCTGATACCAATTAAAAGGGGATCGAATCCCACAATGGAAGCGTTTTGTTAGAATGCCTTACATCCCACAATCTAATTTTTACACAAACATAATCATTGAATTAAAACAGAATATAAACATGTAAATTGTATGCATTAGGGAAAAGATTATAATGATTCTTACCTTTGTAAATTCCCAAGTGCCTCGAACAATCCCCTAGTTCCAACGAACGGATCTCCAACGATCTCAATCACGAACAATCTCGAACACTACAACGAGAGTAACCTCATTATTATCTGGGATTATAATAGAGGGATATGTGGTATCCAATTATTGGGAGAGAGAGAGGAGAAAAGGATTTCAAAGAGTATAAAGGATTTTTTTTATGTTTTAAAGAAAATCCTGCACTGTTGGAGTTAGCATGCAATTGACGGAAGTAAACAGAATCATTAAGTACTCTAATTCATCTATTTTAGAAATTAAGAAAGCATGTTCATAACAGAAAATAGGGTTTTGAAAAGTTACCTTTGAAGGCCTTCTTCAATCCATGAAATCAACTCCAATCTTCACTCTAAAAGGATGTAGACTGCCACTTGATCTTCCCTGTTCTCTTGGACCTTAGATTGGATTGTAGGATCCAAAATGAGTTCTAATTTGAGGAATCTTGGAGGAAAAGGACTGATTTTTCAGCTTCAAAGTTGAAGAACACTTCTTTAAAAAAAAAACTAGAAAATAAATTGATTTGCATGCATATTTCTCAGCCAACAACCACTGGTTTTGTTCAGTTTGATAGTGCAATTGATGACGCGCAGAAATGTACGTTATTATAGGCCTTTTATTTAGAATTATGGAAGTTGTTAAGTAGAATATGCAGTGATTGTACTAAGAATTCATGAGAAAGTAAGCTTGAATCGGTCAGCAATGAAAATCTTGGCTAACCCACTATTATGCGTTATTTGCGTCCAAATGTCTATTTTTGTAGCTAACGCAAAATCGATCGCGTGCGGTGAATCTCTCCATCGCAGAGGCATCACATACACGATCGCATATGTTCGACGCATGGATGTTGCGGCCATCAATCGCATGCATCCATCGTATAAAGGTTGCGGCTACAGAGTAATAACCATAACAGAGTGATGAACGCAAGGGTGGTGGAATGCGATGATGTTTCGGAAACCAAGCATGAACGCATACCTTGGGAGTATCAAAAGGTGATATTGATATTTCACCTACCACGCCTTAGCTGCAAAGATTCAGAGTAGGTCCATCACGCCGTTAGTTGTAGAATTTCAAAGAAGGACCATTAATGTGTTGATTTTTGGCCCTTAATCTCAAATTAATTAATTTTAATTAATTAATTAATCAATGTTTTGATGATAACAAACTTAATTTTTAATTACTGAAGATATTAGTATTTTAATATGTCCATAGCGTAGAGTTCGAAACAATGATTCCAACACCTATTGAATCACTCAAATTGGAGCTATAACGAAGACGATATGACCGAAACAAGTCTATAGAGAAAATACCGTGGTGGATGACATGGCATAACCAGACCATTTGCATGTAGACATGTACCAGCATATTGATTGAATGATGGATCATCAAGAGATTAACATATGATGGACTTTTGATTTTTGAATTGATTTAAAATAAAAAAATTTGAAATTAAAAAGAAATTTAAAAGGAAAATAAATTTAATATTATTTTATGTTTGTGTCTAATGGCTCGTTTTTTACACATGGTATGTTTTTTTTATTTTTGAATTAAATTTAAAAAGAAAATGAATTTCAAAAGAAAAGAAATTTAATATTATATTTTGTTTGTATCTAACGACTAATTTAGTTTAAAATCTCCACCATTGATTTTTCTTTTCCAAAATCCAATGGTCCAATTTAATTGTGGTTTCTAAATTTTTTTTCCATCTCTATATAAACCATCTGTCTATAGAGGTAGAAAAGACACGTATTTATAGTGGTTGGCTGAGGGTGGATGCTGGTACGTTTGCATGTGATGTATCAAAAACTGAACCTATTTGATTCCGGACCATGCTGGTTCTGGCTCTCAGTAGCTTCTTTGGGGAGAATTTTTTGAATAAATATCTTTTCCGTTTGCATTTCCACTGTGATTTTTATGATGTCCCTAATTCATTTTGTATTCACCCAGCGGCACATTGATTTTTTCTTTCTTTTGGTTAGTTGTTGGTTTTACGTTTTTTGGTTCATGTTTTTGTTCGAATGTAAGTGATAGACTTTCTCTCGATTCCTTTCCAACGTGTGTGTAAGTGTGACTAAATTACCAATTTAATCAAATTTGTTTTTTTTTGGTGTAATAATTTTTTTATAGAAGACACTAAGTCATTTATCTCAGTGAGAGTTGTGATTTTATTAGTTTAGCATTCAACAAATTTTTATCCTCTATTAGAATTAATGTATATATACGCCTCAATTTGTTTAATATCTACACTACTCATTCAAGATATAGATGTTATTTGTACCATAAAAAAATTAGGAACTTTAGAGAGAGCAACAATGAAACTTTTGAGTTTTGGAGGATTATGAAATGTAAAATTTGTTAGTTAAAATTTGGAGAGGA